>NC_135786.1:13645000-13667500 GCF_051106095.1 Pogona vitticeps | reverse complement strand
AAGAAACACACTTTTCTGTGGGAATATGCAGTCCTTTTGTTCTATGTAAATCTAAATCAAAGTGTGTCGCTTATGTCACATCCCATAGAGCTTTAAGCAATCTCTGGGTAGTTTATAATTTCATTAAGCAGGCTACACATTGATCCCCTACCCAGTGAGCTGGGTACTCAATTTACCAACCTTGGATGGATGGAAGCCTGAGTCAACCTTGAGCCAGCTTCCTGAACCTGTTGGGATTGAACTCGGGTTGTGAGCAGAGCCTTTGCTGCAGTGCTGGAGTTTAGTTACAGAGATCATCTATTGGAAAGATGTGACGAACAACCAATAATTGTTCTAAGTCAGATGTACTGAGGAGGCTAAGCCATCACTGCCATATATGCTAATTTCTGTGTCAAAGGGTTCAGTTTCTGATATGTGATAACATCATTGTTCGTGGTCTGATGCAGCACCTGCTTCGTCAGTCAAGGAGCTGTCCTAGGTGCAGATTTACACGGTGCTAAGTCATCTGTGCACTTCCATATAGTATGATCATGTGAATAAGATTAGCCTCAAACTCAAAAAAGCAACTTTTTCATGATGAGACCATTAGGGTGAAGGGCATGCCATGGCTGAAATCCAGTTGTTTAGTGTAGTAAGTTACATTACGCCCATTCTACCAATGGGGATTTGATGAGTGAACTCCTCCATAAGTTCAATTTCATTCAAATGAACCTATTCTAACTTGAAGTGTTCCTATTCATTCTGACTATTTGGATTCACACTGAAGCCTTGGGCATACTAGAATCAGTTGGATTAAGCTAGTGGAAAAGGGAGATAAGTATCTATCTTGCTGGATGAAACCAAACCATGCATAGCAGAAAGCCCTTTATTCCAAGAGGATTTTTCTGATATAGAAGTCTTAAGGATCATATCTGTAACGATGGGTTCTCTATAACCAGGGTCCCCAATCCCCGGTCCGTGGCCTGGAACCAGGCCACAGCTTTGGCAGGACCAGGCCGCAGAGACAGATCTCCTGCCCCCGCTGCACGCACTCCCCATGCATGCCCACCGCATGCACGGCCCGCCCACCCACGCGGGTGCCCTGCCGTGCAACGCATGTACGCACAGCTGCCCTGCCATCTGTGCATGCATGCAAGTGCACCCTGCCCACCTGCGAGTGCCCCCATCCACACATGCATATGTACCCCCTGCCCACCCACAAGTGTGCCCCACACACTCGTGAGCATGGGTGTGTCCTGCCCCCTGTGCAAAGATGGGCATGGCTGATAGTCGGATTCCAAAAGATCTCCTGTATGAATTAGTGCAGGGAAAGCGCCCCAGAGGGAGACCACAGCTGCGATACAAGGATATATGCAAATGGGATCTGAAGGCCTTAGGAATGGACCCCAACAGATGGGAAAACCTGACATCTGAGCGTTCAGCCTGGAGGCAGGCAGTGCAGCATGGCCTCTCCCAATTTGAAGAGACACTTGTTCAGCAGGCCGAGGCAAAGCAAAGCATGCTGCATATATACCACCCCATAGTGCTTCAAGCACTCTCTGGGCAGTTTACAAGTTAATTATGCAGGCTACACTGCGAAGAGGCAGTCCTGAAACTAGCAAAATCAGGGAGCTGGACAGGGAACAGATTGTATTTGTCTTCAATGTGGAAGGGATTGTTACTCTTGAATTGGCCTTCTCGGCCACTTTAGATGGCGTTCCAAGACCTCTATTGAGAGCACACCTTAGTTTCTCGAGACTGAAGGATGCCTACAATGACTATCAGATGACATATCAGGAGAGTGTGTGCAGAAAGCTTGTAGACTGCAGCGACTGCCAATGAGATACTGTGCAACTTTGCGTGCTCTGCACACAAAGATAAATTGCATCTTCCTACAGGAACACTGCCAAGCTACATAGTGTCCAAAGCAGAAGCAACTGTACTACTATATGCAATGGGATCTCCTACCCCTAGATGTGAAATAGCAACCATTTACTTATATGGGAGAAATTAAAGGGAAGCATAAAGTAAAGGGCAGGTTGTGCCACGTTGCTGGGTAAGGAGATAGACCAGCATGGATCATGTTTAGTCTTCCAGACATTGTTGTACTGCTTCTCCCCAGTTTTCCTCACTCTTAGCTGGGTTGGCTGGGGCTGATAGGAGTTGCAACCCAGCATTATTGGTAAGGTTCCACTTCTGCAAGGTGTTCCCAGTGTGGTGTAGTGAACAGAGTGAGGGACTAGGACTCTGGAGAATAGGTTTTGAATCCCCACTTGGCTGTGGAAGGAACTAGGAGAGTGGAAGTGGTAAAACCACTTCTTAAATATCTCACTTACCTTGACAGCATTATTAGGGCCACTATAACTCAGTTCTGACAGCACAGACAACGTCTCTCTCTCTCTCTCTCTCTCTCTCTCACGCTCTCTCTCACACACACACACACACACACACACACACACACACACACACACACACACACACACACACACACACACACACACACACACACACACACACACACACACACACACACACACACACACACACACACACACGAGGAAGACAATACTGGTACTTGAATGATGCAAAGGCCAGTAGTCAAAATGATGTAAAGGCCAAAGGTTGAGGAAATATGAGTATAAAGTCAGTGAGCAGCACAGTTAAATGAAAAATAGGTAGCATATGATGTGTATAAACATGTTGCTAAATACTGTATGCTCCACATCCTGCATCAGGAAATAAATATGCAGGCAGGAGGTGCAAAGCATCCCAGTGAGGTCAATGGCCAGCCAATACCTGCTCTTGGATGGGAAGATAGACAAATGCTTAGGCTGGCTGAATCTCCATGCTCCTCCTCAGTTATGGGCTCGGTGGCTGATGGCTGATAAATAATGTTTGCCGTGTGGGTCATAGTGGCTAGAGGATGACATTCACGATCCTCTTCAGGCAGCAAAATATCTTGGGCTAATATATATTTGGGGTTCACTGTTGAGGTAGGTGCCAAACCTATGTCTTGACCTCATGCTGTCAGATGTTAGTTATTAACTTCACTGAGCCATGGGGAAATTTGGTGTGCCTTCTTTTTTTGCAGATCCCTGTATTCTAGTTAGTATAGCCAGATACCACACTGTTTGGGATATTCTAGGAATTGTGATAAAAAAAATGTAATTTCGCCCAGCTTTGATCTTGCTATAGCTCAGTTCCTACCATCTGCAATGTAACTATAGTTTCTGCTTTCTGGTCATGCTAGCATGTGACAAAATATTAGGAAACGAACCATCCTGAACCATACTCCAGGGAGAAAGGAGGACACAAGGCTTCTGTCTATCCAATGATTCCTTCCTTCCTTCCTTCCTTCCTTCCTTCCTTCCTTCCTTCCTTCCTTCCTTCCTTCCTTCCTTCCTTCCTTCCTTCCTTCCTTCCTTCCTTCCTTCCTTCCTTCCTTCCTTCCTTCCTTCTTTCCTTCCTTCTTTCCTTCCCAATGTTTGCATCTCTGCCACCCATGGGGAAGTGATTCTGTCGTTTTATAAATTCGCCAATATATATTTAAACTTGTACGGTCACTTATTTACGTTGCATTATCACTTATACATGCAACAGTCATTCCCAACAGCATTATTATTTCAGAGGTAGAGTGCTGTACCGTATATGAATTTATGCCAGACAGCCCTTCCAAGGGGTTCTTCCCAAGGTGGTTCCTTTTTAAGAATAGATGGAGTGAATCCTTTCTTTGATTCTAGAGGGTAACTTGGGAAGTGGGCTTTAGTTAATAATTAATGGCTGAACTAATGATAGCATGTCATGGTGTCCTAGATTCTGAAGTCAAAGCATGCACTGCTGACGCTGCCACCAGAGCAATGCTGAGTGACCCTTCATCCCCCTCATGCCAGGCACTTACCTCAGAAGAGACGCAGCAGGAACTTATATCAGCCACAACCAATGCCACCTCACTTGGCGAGGAGCTGCATTCGGAAGAGCTGAGAGAAGATTCAGGTATTGGCTATGAAACAATGTTGGCCTTTCCATTCCCCTGAGCTGAAGTTGATTCATTTGGATGCCATAGTGTTGTTTCAGCCTCATGCCGTCTAGCTGCAGGGTCTACTAATTCTACATTTACTACCATGCTGGTCTACATTTACTAATTCAGGGTCTACTCACTCTACTAATTGAGCAGGACCGTGAGAGAACAGTATTCTGATTAAGACTGCATGTGATGGATATGGAAGCAAAGGTAGCACATCTTCCCATCCGATTTGGCTGCATGAGAATTTGCCATGGATTTAACTAGACACTGTTGGAGTCACGAACTTAGCAGGCTGATGGGCTTTGTGGTGATCACCAGATAATTAGGATAGCAAAGAGTCTCTTAGAAATAGAGGTTAAAGAAGTCAGCCACACACACAGGGATGTCTGCCAGCCATGCTCCTGGTGGGCGGCTAATAGAAGAGGCAGAATAACACTGAATGGGTTCCCAATGAATTCTGCCCTGCCCCCAGGAGGACGGTGCTTTCATTAACTTTACAAGCTCACAGATAGTGGACAATATACAGATAGGTTACAGAGTTCAGATAGGCAGTGGTTACATCATGCCATTATAACTGGCCTAAGGAAAGGCTCACTAGCATCTATGAGAAAGAAGAAGAATGGTGGGTCGTCATCCAGCTGTGACGTCATCCAGGAGGGTTTGCCCTCTACTGTCGATTAAGCCGACAGCTTAGCAACACTACATAGTTTCTGACTCCATGATTTTCTGATTATCATCTTAGGGCCATCCCTTGGAGACTATTTTAAATGCTTCTGCTTTATTGGCAGTGGTCACAAGGGTGGCGTATCAAAATGACTGGCAGCCCTTGAATAATGGCAGAGTTTGGGAACATTGCTATTTTAGTACTATCACTCCCAGGATTTCCCAGCAACCATGGCCATGCGGAATAAAAGTTATAGTCTTAAGAAATAACTTTCCAAGCTCTGCATAGTGGTCTGCATGACAGGCTGGTAGGATCAGGATTCAGGTAGGATTGAATGGGGTGACCTTGAATTTTTGCATGAGCTGTACCGTGAGCTGTAAATCTGTCAGCTTTTTTAAAAAGTCTGATTTTGTGGAAGATGGTTGCCACATGCTAGTCTGCCACATTCTTGTATTCTGTGCTCTTCAGGAGGCCACGGGATGTGGAAACTGATCCTTGGGAAGGCCATTTAAGTGAAGGAGGTGATTTCACCACTGAGATAACAACTAAGTCCCCAAATGGAGGCCTCCACAGGGGAAAAAAATGTGGTTTCAGAAGCATCCTTGACTGCTTTAGAAGAAGCAAAGTGCAGGAGAACATAAGGAATGTTACAGAGGAAAAGAAATCGCTACCCAACTTTCCTTGACCAAAGAACAGCATACTTTGTCAACAGAGGAATGGAGCACACGGCCGACTTGGCAGCGTGTTATTTGGCCAGTGACCCATAAAAGAAATGGAGAATCAAATTAAGGAAGGATTTTGAGAAGAAAATCACTGAGCTGAGAGATTAGCTGCATAGGAACACCCTGTCCTATCAGGTCCCCCCCCCCCCAGAACAAATGGGGGAGTCTGAACTTGGAATCTACTTGTAACAAAACCTATTGGAAAAAAACTGAGATAAAGACTGAAACCCTGTTGATTAGTGTAGTACATTGACCCACTGAACCTAAAGTATTGCGTCCTCACTGAGTCAATGGGCCTACTCTAGTGCTACTCTATTACTAAATGAGAAACAAGATTTCAGACAGAACTTGGAAAAGTTTCTTTCCGGGATTATGACTCTAGGAATCCAATGCCCAGCATAAATGCTGATACTTGCTGGGGAATTCTCAGACCTGTAGTCCGAAAGGTAACTTCTCCAATTTATGATAATAATCAGGAGAGCTAAGATTGCCTCTCCATGATAGTAACCAGGAAATAGCAGGGGATCCAATTTCAGAATTGATTTGTTCTCTGAAATGGAATGCCAAATATGGATTTTCTTTAAGGTTTATCTCTTACAAATTCAGTCAAGAGCCAGTGGGTAGCTATGATAAGGCCATACAGATCTTGCAGTGCTTGAAAAAAGAGCCAGTCACATGCAAGGGTGTGACTACGGACAGTATCTTTGATCTTGATGAAGGATACCAAGATTCGGAATGTACATGGGATTTTTTTTCTTATTATTTATTTCATTTCGGGTTCTTTCCCGAGTGCCTCTTTCAGTTTTTTGTAGATTTTTGTGGGCCAGTTCTTTTGTTTTACAAGAAATGGAAAGCCTATTTCTGGTTCTTTCATTTTGTGTGCCCCATTCCTGTTGTTTCGCACTCAAGAACGCTTTAAAAGTGTGCACCAGAAAAGCAGAGAGTGACAAGATAACAGAGAATCAGTCTGCTCCAAAAACAGGTAACAGTACATGAGAAATTAAAATCGTCATCAGAACTATGCAGGCACCGGTTTATAGGGAAAACTTCTATCAGTGCCCCAAACCAGTGTACAACACCACCGGAGGCTTCAGAAAGATAATTCTTAAGATAAGATACACCACCACCGCCAGTCCTACACCCAGAAAAGAAAATATCTCACTCATTCACTAATCAATTCAACAAGCAGTAGAGCACCCAGAAATTGGGAGGTGGGGGGAAGGTATGAGTTGAGTACCACCCACCCATTGCAACATACAGTACATAGATCCACTGGGCCTATGCAGTGAAGCACCCAGCCAGCCAGGCCCTAGTTCTCTAGCACTCACCAAAGCCCCATCCATCAAAATGTACATTGCAAGAGAATAAATACCCAGTAAATTAACCCAGTAACAATTTAAAGCAGTCAGTCTATCAACTTCCCCCCAACACGTGTACCCTCCCTTTAATGCTTCTTGCAGGACATGCCTTAGGATGAAAAGAAAAAGCTTCACAGAAGTTGCCCTGAACTTTATGAAAGCAGAGCAAAATTGTGATAAGATTAATAAGTGGGCCAAGGTTTGTGCTATTATCTATGCATTTTTAAAATTATTTTAGTTTGTATGTTTTGGTTAATTATGTAAACCACCCCGAGTAGTAGCTCACTAAGTTGGTTGGTTTAGAAGCTCAAATAAATAGATGAGCGAGCGAACGAACGAACGAACAAACAAACAAACGAACAAACAAACAAACAAACAGCAAGACCACTGGCTCCCAGCAGAGTAATATAAAATGGCATGTTCTCTCTAACAATGAGAAAGGTGGATAACTGGAGGAGTAACAGATATCAGAGACAATGAGGCCATGGGAAGAAAGAGTGAAAGTTCAGTACAGTGCATTGAGGTCTGCTTTGTATAGCGGACAAAGACTGATGTTTGTTGTTGTTTAGTCCTTAAGTCATGTCCGACTCTTTGTGACCCCTGATGTAGACTGATGTAAGATATGAGTTTTGGAGACAGCTGTGCATAATGCTCACATGCAAACTGTTGCATGTTTAGTGTCAAAAGATAGTTTTTGAGTTGGCCAAAGTGGCAGTTTGCCTCTTTGTGTTTTAAGTGCCTCGTTGATAGCTATATTGTCACTAGGTAAAGGTAAAGGTAAAGGTTCCCCTTGACAATTTTTGTCCAGTCGTGTTCGACTCTAGGGGACGGTGTTCATCCCCGTTTCCAAGCCATAGAGCCAGCGTTTTGTCTGAAGACAATCTTCCGTGGTCACATGGCCAGTGCGACTTAGACACGGAACGCTGTTATCTTCCCACCGAGGTGGTCCCTATTGATCTACTCGCATTTGCATGCTTTCAAACTGCTAGGTTGGCGGGAGCTGGGACAAGCGACGGGAGCTCACTCCATCATGTGGATTCGATCTTATCATGTGGATTCGATCTATTGTCACTACTTTACAAAATAAAACCCAAAACTAATTCTTGGCCATTTTCCAGTCAATCAAGGATCCCCTCTCCTGCTTTATCATATTATTGTGTGTGTGTTCAGTCGTTTAGTCGTGTCCGACTCTTCGTGACCCCATGGATCAGCCAATACAGAATAATCAATGTTTCTTGCCTTCGCTCTGAATTGACCCTGTAATTATGTCTCACAGCTAATCAGATATCAAAAAAAAAAAAAAAAAAAAAAAAAAACTAAGTCAAGAGTGAAGGCATTAAATTTTTCCCTTCTTTTGAAGGGTAAATCCCTCTACCTCATTTGTTATACACCATGAAAAAAACTAGGAAAAAAGAAATAGTTTTCACTGCTTGTAAAAGCTTTCACAAGAATACTCCACTTTTCTCTTTTGATAACTGAAGAAAGGTGAGGACCCTGTGGGAGAGACAAGAAGGCATCTTAGGACTGTGGACAATAACGGACAATCAGCAGTATTAACGAAAAATTCAGCTTTGCATAGGGAGGCTGCTAGTGTAGAGCTCACAACCAGAGATATAATATTCACGATGGAGGCAGACAGCGACATTAGAAAGCCATTGTGGGCTTCGGAGTAGAGCTTGGAACAGTTATGTTTTGGCTCTGAATCTCCCAGAAATCTGTGAGTTGCAGCGTCTGAAAGGTAACTTTTTCCAAGTTGGGCTCTGAAGGTAAAGTAAATTAGTCTGTGATGGATACAACATTAGATTGGTAATGACTGTAGTGACTTAAGGGTGAATTGATTGATGAGATGGTGGAATATGTTTAGCAGCAGGAGTCTGGACAGAGGTGAGATCAAAAGCACCTGAGAACATCAACTATCCTCCCAAGCAAGGGGTATCAATTAATATTCTTTTTCCTGTAGCAAGAACAAAGGCCTTATGGGATATTTTTGTCTATAAAACTATGTGTGCAGGGAGCCCTGCTTTTTCACATAAAGCCACAGCCTGTTCCCTTCAGAAATAATGCATACATTTCACAGCATGTTGCTCCACATGTAGATACCTTATGATTAAGCATCAAATATTTATATGTAAGAACGGTGCTAGCTGCACTGGGGGCATATTGTTATGAAAATGACTGATGATAAAAATACATATTTTTCTTTCTTAGAGAACAGTATTTTGAGGGATTTCAAGAATAGCTTATTTGAATGGGTTTTGAAAAAACAGGGAGAAGCACACCACTTTTACCACATGTCGACAGTATTTTTACTTTGACAGATACAAAGAAAATTCCTTGCATTTACTTTCCTGCCTCCTTTTGCTGCCCTCTACTGGCTGAGCTGCGAGGAGTATGTATTATTCAGTTTAATGTCAGCCAAGGGGTGAAATTCATTTTGTTCTCATTTTAAAAATTTAATGTGTATTCTCCCCTGTTTGTGTGTGAAATGGAACACAGATATTCTCTAGTTTTGCACTTCACCGACCTTTGCAATACAATCTTCTGGTGAAAACATGTATACCAAAAGAGATGCATTAGAGCAAAACGTGTACAAAACTGGATAAAATAAGGTACCAAAATGCATATATTTGGGGAAAGGGCTTGTAAAAATGTGTACATATTAATAGTCTTGCAAAAATGCGTGTTAATCTTTGTCCTGTCACAGATGTACGTAAGCAGAACTAAGCAAATGTGCTTGACAGGGGGGTGGATTTAATGACCTTATAGACCGCTTCAACTCCATGAATTTATGATTCTATGAAAACAGGCAGGTTTTGATGTTTTAATTCACTGTTACACACATTTCAGTAAATCCACTGCAGGTTAACTGTTCTTGTAATCAATGTTCTTGTTAGTCAAGAATCAAGACTATAGCCTATCCTGTTTCCTTTGATGGGAACACAGCTGCATTAAAGCTATATATCACCTCCATTATTAGAGGCAGCTCCATATCTCTTGCTAGGCAAGATGAGGCGGAGGTACTGTATTTTTCTATGTATAAAACTATACTTTTCTCTAAAATCTTTAGACTAAAAATTGAGGGTTGTCTTATACATGAAAGTAAGCTAAGGAAAGAACAAAAATAAGTGGAGGGGAAAGCAGGGATCAAAGTGATCCTGCAGGGCTTTGATCCCTGCTTTTCCCTCCACTTGCTAAGCCCCACTTAGATTTCTTAATTTTGGGTTATAAAAGTGGGGGTGTCTTATACATGGGGGCATCTTATACACGGGAAAAATACGGTAGTTGGGGAGTTTCCAAGAGACAACAAGTTGGCAACAGTATGAACATAATTTTGGACTGGAAAGATCTTTGGTCTGACCCAGCATCAGTCTTCTTCTGTTCTTAGTCCTGTACCTATTTACCTGGGAGTAAGCCTCATCCAACTTGGTGGGACAAATCTTTTGAACAAGTATTATAAGAATGCATTGTTAATATTGACTAATATGACTTGGATTTAGCCCTTCAGCATTGCGGTTGCTATTAGGATAGCAATCATTATAATGTCTAAAGTAGCTAATAAGCATTAGCTTGTCCATCAATAATGGTTTGTGATGTAGAGTTGTTATTCCATTTTGCTGAAGACTGAGATTGAGAGTGTAACTCAGACTGAGAGAGTGCGGTAAGCCTCCAAATGATTCTCACCGCAGTTTGAAATGCCTCCTACCAATTCTATACCTCTAATGTGTTACCCACTGGGTCATGCTGGCAGTCTTCATTCTTTAGGGTATTTGTTATATCTTCACTGGAAGCATTATAGCCTAATCCTTTGTATCTCTAGTAATTCCATTGAGTAAAATGAGATTTTACAACCAAAGATGTGTGTGCATAGGCTTCGACCCCTAGCTGCTGCTTTTTGAATTTTTGTTGCTGACTACTTACAAGACAAAGAGCCAAAGGGAGCCAAACATAGCATCTCAGCATGCACTACGAATGCATTTCTAGAGAGGGACTGAACCTCTTGAAGAAATCCAATTAATTAATAAATACACTGCTTGGGTTATTTAGAATTCCATGAAATGTTTTGGCTTTCTTTTCTTTTCTTTTCTTTTCTTTTCTTTTCTTTTCTTTTCCTTACATTTCTCTCAATAAATGGACCCATCTGGTATTATTCCTGAAACTGGAAGAGCATCAAGGGCAGGGAACTGCATTTCGGTGCTGTTTGAATGCTGAGAAATTTCCCTACCTCTTTGCCCGGTGAAGTTTCTGGGGCATGCGCAAGCATGCACACCGGATGTCTCATCATTTACAGAATTTCACATCTTGGTCCTGATCCAAAATTTCCATCATCAGATTTGATTTGACTTGTCTTCCTTTCCAGAGCTTGGAAAACTTAACTGCAACTTCCAGAATCCACTTGTCATGTTGTCTAATGCTTCCTGGGAGTTATTGCTACGAAGCCAACCTTTCCAAACCCTCCTCCCTCCTGTATGAAATATTTCTTAGCAGAATAAACTGACTATAGGAATTTCACTGATAGAGGCCTGAACATATACAGTACATTACTTCCTTAGGCATATATTGTAGCATTCAGCCCTGCCCTCACCTGTCCATCACAGCTGGGCAGTGGAACATCAGCCAATGAGGGGACGGAAGGTGGTGCAGAAGGGGGAGGAGCTGGGATATATAAAGGGGTGTATGATGTAAGAGAGGGATTTTTGAGAGAGTGAGTGATGAGTGTGTCTTTGGGCCTGTGAGCCAAACAGTCAGTGAGGGAAGAGTCTGTGTGTGTCAGTGAATGAGAGACCTTGATTAACATTTTGTGATTTACTTACTTTATTTTGTTAAACCAATAAACAAGTTTAAGTTTTGAAGAAACACATGATTCAGTGATTTATTGGTATTGAAACAGCAATATCTGGTGGCAGCTACCTGAGAAGGAGAGTGAGCGCTCCTGGAGGCCTGAGTTGGTAGAGGCTTCAGCGTGCCCACTACATATATCACTTCTCAGTCATTGTATTATTCCATTCTCTGTGTGTAATTCATTTGTTCTAGGTCATCCTGAGAGACTGTCAGGTGTGAACAGAGCAATTTATTGTTTCCCGCTTCCCTTTTCTTCCTTTTTCTACAAATACAGTGGTGCCTCACTTAACGATGTTAATTGGTTCCACAAAAAACATCGCTATGGGAAAACATCGCTAAGCGAAACATCATTTCCCATAGGAATGCATTGAAAACTGGTTAATCCGTTCCAATGGGAACGGATTACCGTCCTTAAGCGAAAATTGCCATAGGAAACATCGCTAAGCGAAACAATGTTTCCCCCATTGTAATGCATTGAAGCCTATTCAATGCATTCCAATGGTTTTGCGATGTCCATTTTCGCTATTTTTAAAGTGTCTTAAAATGTTCAAAAACTGTTTTAAATGCTTGGAATAGTTAGTGCACCTTGTAAAACCTTTGCAAACTTAATTTGGCTTTGTTCTGACTCTTCATTAATTTTTGGTGAATTCCCCTCCCCATTGGAATGCATTGAACTGTAGGTTTGACAGCTGTCTTAAATAGCTACTTTTCAAAATTGTAACTGTGATGACAATTTATCACATTTTCGGCACTATAATTATAATGGCGAAGCATTGCTTTGGAAAAATCACTTTCCAGGCTCTGATTCTTACACTAATCCAACTATAGGACTATGTTCAGCCTTTTTCACATACTCTTCAATAACATTTTAATTTTTTCTGATAATTTATGCAGTATTTTTAACTTTGTGTCAGGTGATCCATTTGAGAAACGAATGTTTCATCAGATATAATAGTTCATGTGTCTTTTGCTGTCACGAACGTTCCTTGTGTTCTGTGTTCAAATTTAGAGGAAATTGAGAGAGCTGCCCCTCATTCACACTGTGTGCTGGACTCCAAAGGCATTACATCTTACAAAGCTGTGGATACCATAATTTTGCTAATATTGTACAGCGCTTTGGGGTTTCATTAAGAGAACTAGGACACGAGAGTGATATGAGTGTTGGAGTGGGACTCTGGAGAGTAGACTCAAGTCCCCATTGAATCATGGAATTCACTGGGGGACCTTGGGTCTGTTTCTTTCTCTTTGTAATCTGCCTCACAAGACTGTTGTGAGAGTAACACAAGGGCAGTGTATGCTACCTTGAGTTTGTTTAGAGGACAGGTAGGATATAAATGTGCCTAATAAACAAAACAATAATTAATTGAAGGGATGTGGTGGTGCTGCGGGTTAAACCGCTGAAGCCTCTGCACTGCAAGGTCAGAAGACCAGCCGCCGTAAGATCGAATCCATGTGATGGAGTGAGCCCCTGTCGCTTGTCCCAGCTCCCGCCAACTTAGCGGTTCGAAAGCATGCAAAATGCAAAATCTGAGTAGATAAATAGGTACCACCACGGTGGGAAGGTAACAGCCTTCCGTGTCTAGCCATGCTGGCCACGGGACTACAGAAGATTGTCTATGGAGAAACACTAGTTCTATAGGTTGGAAATGGAGATGAGTCCCCTAAAGTTGGACACGACTGGACAAATTGTCAAGGGGCTTTGCCTTTTATAATTAATTAATAAGGTCATGCCATCCACCACCACCCCGTAGTATTAAGCATTCAACATGCAGATTACAGTACTGCCTTCTGTTAAATTCCAAATCTGTCTCACCTTGGCTAACAATAGGGCCGGCCCTTGCCCTAAAAGTGATACATTATTGGCCTGCCTTGTGTTCTGAGACACACAGAAAAGAAGCTCATGATAACTGATCTTGCCAGTTGTCTTTGTAATTAAATAAACAAATAGGGAAAATGGAGGCATTGTGCATGATGTATGTATGTGTAGTGAATAAAAAGCTTTCTCAGCTCCATGACAGGGGTACAATTGTTCCAGCCTATAGCCCAGATGCTTTTCTCCAGCCCCCTTGGCTGCGAGCATGCCTGTTGTTGTTCATGCTGTGGACCTCACCATCGCCCCTTTATTCCCCCATTTCTCTCTTGCTCACTCCTCCCGTCAGGCTGCCTCTGTCCTTCGTGCCATGTCTCACAAATCTCGCCACATCTGATCTTGTCTCCTCAGCCAAGAAGACGTCAGCCTCCACCGACGAACGGGAAAATGCCAGCTTGCCAGCCTCCAACGAGCATCCACAAGCCTTACTCCTTTCGGAACCCGCCGATTCACCCCAGAAACAGATGGAAAGGAATCCAGCACAGCTCCCCAGCCCTCCTCCATCGCTTCCAGTTCCGCCCCCTAAGACTGCATCCAAAGTCTCAAAGATTGTACCAGGTGAGCATCCTCATCACCTTTGGTGACTCTTCTTTATGGCTAAAATCAAGACCATTGATGGTGCCAGTTTGCCAGGTTGTGCCTTCTAGTTCAGTAGTGTTAGATAGCATTGTTGGCGTGAAGATTGAATAATAGATGGCTGGGGTTGGGATACGTAGCTCACGTAACCATTGCCAGATTCAGTCCAGCTCCATCTTATGATTTAGAGGTGTGTATGTACGGGGGTTTCCCATACCGCTTGAAAATGGACATGTAATTGCCGTATTTTTCGCACCATAAGACGCACTTTTCCCCCACAAAACAGGTGGGTGGAAAGTCTGTGCGTCTTATGGAGTGAAGAAAACAGATTATATTTTCCTGTTTTCTTCTCCTAAAAAATTGGTGGATCTTATGGAAAGGTGTGTCTTATGGAGCGAAAAATACGGTATATTTTGTATCTGCCTATGAGTTCAGTTTCTGAGGCATCTGGGTGCGAAGCTGGAGGATGGGAGTTCAGTTCCCCACTGTTCCTCCTAGGGGAAAGAGCCAGCCTGGGTAGCCTTGGGCAAGCTGCACAATCCCAGGATGCCCCCAGAAGAAGGGAATGGTGAACCACTTCTGAGTATTCTCTACCTCGAGAAGCCTGGAAAGGGTCATCGTAAGTCAGAATGGACTTGACAGATCATGATTATTATTCATGTTTGGTAGCTGAAGAATTGAGAATGTACTGAGACAACAGCTTAGTTTCAGCTCTAAGGATTGTAGGCAGTGGTGGATGGGTGACTGGAGTTGTGGTTCTGTAATATCTGGAGAGTAATGCACAGTTCTGAATCCAAACATTACATTCTAAAGGCTGGATGAAATTTCATATTCAGGATTTTATATTACATACATTCATAGTGAACATGTGCTAAATGGCTGGCCATTTTATGAACTGACCAAAAAAAAAAAAAAAAGCATCCAGAAGAGGTATAGATTTGCATAAAATGCATAAATGCAAATAAATAAACATAAATATAACTCCATTGATCTATAAATGGAAATTCAGAACTGATAGCTGTGATTTAATAAAAGTGCAATGCATCTCACATCTTATGGGGCTCAAAGACTGATCAGGAGGCTTTCTCTGTCTGTTTTCTAGATATTAACTGTTTATAGACCATTCCGAGGCTCTGGCTCACCTCCCCACCTCCAAATTCTTTACTGTGTAATCCTTTAAACAATACAAATGTAGGCTAGGTGATACCTTCATTTGGACCACTAAAAATCAAACATTTGATGTGAGCTTTTAGTGATTAAAAATCACTTCTTCAGGCGTGCACCAATATCTTGTGGAGAGTGCTGAAAAGTTATAAGTGAAAGTCCCAACATTTTCATAGGAGAAGACTATCAGATATAGTTCAGGTGACCTCAGAGCTTGTTCACAGCTTTCAACTAGAGCAGTGGTGTCGAACTGTGGCCCTCCAGATGTTCTTGGCCTTCAACTCCCAGAAATCCTGGCCAGCAGAGGTGGTGAAGGCTTCTGGGAGTTGAAGTCCAAGAACATCTGGAGGGCCACAGTTCGACACCACTGAACTAGAGGATTGTCTCTTTGAACTAGGACACATATGACCACCTTAATTCTGAGGTATGGTGGGTGAGTAGCCAAAACAGGTCTACAGAGAAATAACAGGGATGCTAATAGCATTTGCAAGTATTGCTACATATCCTCCTTCACAGGTGCACATGGGCACATGTTTTGAGTAAACATGGAATATGGGTGTGGTGTACACACAGTGACTTATTGCCCTATGCTTTTTAAATTAAATGGGGGAGTAGCTGCTTCTAACATGGAGAGATGAGTTTTCAGTAACATAAGACAACTGCATGGGTGTACAGGGTGAAGGGTACAAACACCTTGCATCATGCAGGAGTAACATTTGCAACAGTCAGAATCAGCCTGGAAAGGAACAGCATGCTCATCTTCAAAAAGGTCACAAGTCGTGTTACTAAGCTTGGGTCATAGAATCATAGAATAACTGAGCTGGAAGGGGCCTATTAAGGCCATTGAGTCCACCCCCCCTGCTAAATGTAGGACTCCAAATCAAAGCAGATCTAACAGATGTTTGTCCAATTTTCTCTTGAATGCCTCCAGCACTGAAACACTCTCCACTGCCTGAGGCTATTGGTTCCATTGTCGTACTGCTGTAACAGTTAAAAAGTTTTTCCTTATAGTCAGCCTAAGTCAAGATTCCTGCTTGAGTCCATTATTATGCATCCTGCACTCTGGGGTGAGTGAGAGCAGAACCTGCCCCTTCTCTGTATGACTACCTATTAAATATTTGAAAAGTGCTATCCTATCTCCCCTCTGTTTTCTTTTCTAAAGGATAAACATGCCCAGATCTTTTAGTCTTTCCTCATATGGCTTGTTTTTCAGTCCCTTGATCATTCTTGTTGCCCTTCTTGGTACTTATCCCAGTTTGTTGGCATCTTTATTTATTTATTTATTTATTGGACTTATATACCGCCCCATAGCGCTACAAGCACTCTCCGGGCGGTTTACAATTTAATTATACAGGCTACACATTGCCCCCCCAGCAAGCTGGGTACTCATTTTACCAACCTCGGAAGGATGGAAGGCTGAGTCAACCTTGAGCCGGCTACCTGGGATTTGAAACCCAGGTCGTGAGCACAGTTTTAGCTGCAGTACAGCGTTTTAACCACTGCGCCACGAGGCTCTTGCTTAAAGTGTGGTGTCCACAAATGGACACAGTATTCTAGATCAGTGGTTTTCGAACTGGGGTCCCCAGATGTTCCTGGACTGCAATTCCCAGAATTCGTTACTTGCTGTGCTGGCCAGGATTTCTGGGAGTTGCAGTCCAAGAACACCTGGGAAGTCAAGTTTGATAACTACTATTCTAGATGAGACCTAATAGGGGAGAACTAGCATGCCACAAGATTTGGAGACTAGACTTCGGTTGGTGTCTGCATGTATGTGGTGGTAGTTTTCCCAGCAAAGTCCTTTTTTCCCCAATAATGAAAGTGCAAGTAGATGTATGCAGGGTTGGCCTGTGTCCTGAGCTAGCAGAACACCTTATCCCACAATGTGCCCCTCTCCACATGTAAAACATGGACTACCTAAGTGCTTGTGAGTAGAAAATTCATCTAAATTAAAATATATGTTCTATGGGTTTTAGCTGGCTAGATAGGTCAATGGTAGAGATTCGGAGTTTGATTCCCCACTGTGCCTCCTGTGAGTAAAGCCAGCCTGTGTGGCCTTGGGCAAGCTGCAGGATTCCAAGGTATCCCCGGAAGTAGGGAATGGTATTCGGAGTATCTGGAAAAGCATGAAAAGAATTGTCATAAGTCAGAATTCTTTTGATGTTACGTTATTATTGTTATTATATTATTATTGAACTTCAGAGCAAGGGTATTTGAGTTATAAAGTATCCCTCAATTTTAGATATGATTACCTGAGTAGGGATCATACCTGCAGAAGATTACAGATTCAAATCCTGACAACTCCAGGTTGGGCTGGGAAAACTCTGCTCTGGGAGCTGCTACCAGACAGTGCTGACAATATTGAATTAGAGGAAGCCAGATTTAGGCTGAATATCAGGGAAAAAAACTTCTTAATTGTTATAGCAGTGTGGTAGGCATCCTTCAGTCTCGAGATACTATGGTAATGTGCTCTGAATGGAGGACTTGGAACGGCGTCTAGTGTGGCTGAGAAGGCCAATTCGAGAATGACCGTCTCTTCCACACTGAAGACAAATAAAATCTGTTCCCTGTCCAGCTCCCTGATTTTGCTGGTTTTGGGACTGCCTCTTTGCCTCGGCCTGCTGGACAAGGGCTTCTTCAAATTGGGAGAGGCTGTGATGCACCGCCTGCCTCCAGGCTGAATGCTCAGACATCAAGGTTTCCCATCTGTTGAGGTCCATTGCTAAGGCCTTCAGATCCTGCATGCAGATATCCTTGTATGTGGTCTCCCTCTGGCGCGATTTCCCTGTGCTAATTCTCTATACAGGAGATCTTTTGGAATCCAACCATCAGCCATTCTCACAACATGCCCAAGCCAACGTAGACGGAACAGTGTCTATAGCAGTACAACAATGGAAATCATTTACCATGGGAGGTGGAAAGTGTTCCAGCTCTGGAAGCATTCAAGAGAAAATTGGACAACCATCTGTCAGATCTATTTTGTTTTGGATTCTTGCCTTGAACAGGGGATTGGATTCCATGGCCTTACAGGCCCTTTCCAACTCAACTATTATATGATTTTATATGCCAGTATACATATTCTAAGCTAACAGAAATTTTTTTTTTAAAAAAACAAGAGATTGAAGGCAGTGGTTTGGGTAAGGTATGGCAGTCACACTAGAGAAGTATTGAAGAGGGAGGATACAGGCTTGACCAACCCATGGAATGTTAGCTGTTGGAGAAATGGTAGACTCTGTAAGTAGCAGTCAGGTGGGAGGGGGAAATGGGTTGAATGGTGATAAGGGAGGCAAAGGATACGGCTGCATTACATGATTCAGAGGAATGGGAACCTGGAAGAGTTGGGGAAAGTAAATCTTTTGGACCAAAATTCCTAGAATTCTGTAGGAAGCAGATGTACTATATTTAAAAAGTAAGTTTTCCAGTTGCTGTAAGATATAAAGCTATTAGAAGCACAGACCTCTCTTAGATGCTTCAGTTTGATTTTAACTTTTTTTTTTAAAAAAAAAGATGGAGCATGTAATAGAGCACCGGGAATCTTCTGTTAATCTACCAAAATCATCTAGCAACCACTAAAGAATGGCTCAGATACTTTTGATAACTATTTCTTGAAGTAATAATGGAGAGATGGAATGGAAGCTGAGCTGTTATTAGGGACTGCAATAACCAGAGTTTTGTTATGTACTACAGCTGATTTCCAGTTCCCTAGGAAAAAATGAACTTCAAACAGTCGTATAACAGTGGTTCTGAAGCTTGAATCACCACATGTTCTTGGATTACAGCTCCCAGAAATCCTGGCCAACACAACCAGTGGTGAAGGATTCTTGGAATTTTAGTCCAATAATATCTGGGGATCCAAAGTTGGGAATCACTGTCCTAGAGGCTTGCGATGTGTATGAGCATGCCAACACATGCACATGTGCACTCTTTACGTTTCACAGAGAAAGACTGCCACAGAGACATTTTATGCAAATCCAGAAATCTTGACGGGGGTGGGAAAGTTAAAAGCCCTTCTTATTTTGCTCTCATTCTGGAGGCATGGAATTTTTATGAGGCTTGGACATTCATACCAAGACAGTCTGGTGAGGGTGAAAAATTTAGTGAGTATTCTTCACATCTGTGGTCTACACCCCTGAAAAAAAAAATCCATGCTAAAATAAGGATCTTTCTTCCCTATTGACAGGACCCTTTGCTTCACTTTGAGAATCATTTGATTTTTAAATTAACATTTTCACCACTTGGTGGCACTAACCCATTAACAATGGCCACATGGTTAGCAAAGGTGAAATTCCATTTATGAATTGTATTGGTGCCACAAACAAACAAACCCTTGAACCCTTGAAAAATATGCTTTATTGTTGAATTACTACCTCAGGCCTGTGAGTGATACCTCACTGATTAAATTGTACAGCAAAAGGGTCTTCACATTTTCCTTAGTGAGAAGATCTATAATGAGATATACTATTGTCAGAAAAACAGATTACTTGATATGGTGCCTGATCCCCCTGGGCACATTGTGACTGCTTTTGCTACACTGCACAGTTACTGCAATTTAATACTATTTTAAGTAACCTATGGAATAATGGGAATTGTAGTTTGTTTGTTTGTTTGTTTGTTTGTTTGTTTGTTTGTTTGTTTGTTTATTGATTTGATTTGATTTGATTTGATTTGATTTGATTTGATTTGATTTGATTTGATTTGATTTGTATCCCCCCATCTGGTCTAGTCGACCACTCTGGGCGGCTTCCAATAAATATTTAAAATAAAACATAAAAATTACAGACAATCAGAGCACATCCAGTAATAAGCAAATAAGGAAAGAAAAGGACAAGGAAAAAGAAAAGTTAAGTATTGACTGGAGGGAAGGCCTGAACATTTAACCATGTTTTTAACTGACTCTTGAAAGTGCCCAGCGTGGGGGCTGCACAAATCACCGGAGGAAGGTTATTCCAAAGGCGAATAGTGAGGTACTTAACAGCCAATGTGGTGGGTAGCCACTTCTGAATAGTAGATACAATAACTAGGGATTAGGAGATCTGGGTTCAAATCCTCAATGGAACACAGACGCTTACTGGGAATGGTAATGATAAAACCACTTCTTGGATATCTTGGATATCTTGAAAACTATTAGGGTCACCATGAGTTGGACAACACAAATAAGACACTTAGAGTTCACTGCCGCAATTCAGGGAAGTATAATAATATTTTCTAGCAAAAATTTGAAGTTCCATCATCTCCTTGGAGGCAGATTTTGACCGGAAAGCTCCTGAAATTGCTTCCAAGGCAGCATCACAGATGCTTTTTCTCAGTATGAATTCGGTGGGGAAAGAATCCCTTGTGTGTGGCAAATAATATCCCTTTGTATAATTTTTATTTCCAGCAGCAGGAAGTGAAGTAGATGAACCAGCCTTGAAATCCCCTCCATCCACTATCTTGAAGAATTATGTAATTGTTGGTTCCTCCCAACTCTCAGGACAAGCTGCTCCCTTCCAGCCCTCAGGACAGAAGACCTCCGATCCCCACCTTAGAGGGCAGCACACGACCCCAACCGGCTCCCCTCATCTTGCCACTGTCCACCTGCCTTTGCCCCCCAGCCGAGTCATCGAGGAACTTCACAGAGCCCTGGCCACCAAACATCGGCAGGATAGGTAAGGCGTTTGATCGGCTGGAAGGGCATTATGTCTTCTGTGAAGGCACCACGGAGGAGCTGTCTTGCCTTTCACAGTGTTTGCTACTCTGGCCCAACCTCTGTACGAGACTACAGCTTTACTATCCCGATAAAGTCCTGATTTAGATGGTTACCAAGTAGACATCTATTTCTTTCCATGGAGGGCCAGGTATGCACTCTCCATGATATATTTACGAGTGTGCTATGCATAAGGAACGCTATATGAAGAGAAACAAGAATCACAGAATTCTCCCTTATCAAACAAAGAGGAGGGAGATTCAATGCAAAGCATTATTCTTGTGGAGAGCTATGTATCTCATAACTACCACATAGTATGTCAATGTATGAGTTGGATACAGCTTGAAATAACTGCTTTTGCCAACTAGAGTTGCTGACTGAGGCATTCTGGGTGATGTAGTTCAAAAACCTAATAGTTCCAAAAACTGGGATTGAGCAGGAACTGGCCCCATGCCTTGCAGCTGCCTAACCGAGTCCATATTTTGCCAGAGGAAAACAGGTGAATGCCATGCCTTCCTTTTCACAGTTTCTAAAATATCATATAGGAACCAGGCCTTCTCTGTGGTGGCTGCCTTATTATGGTACTCTTTCCTAACAAGGGTGTGAATGGGCCCTTCTCTCCTTGGATTCAGAAAAGAAGTGAAGATGTGACTGTTTACACAGCTCTTCTGTAATTTGACCCTGGATTAATTTTGGTTTAATCCTGCTTTTTTATAATTGATATCCCATTATTTTTCAAGTCATCATCTCTGTTTTGCTGCCATCTTTAGATACCTGGTGGTGGAGCCCACAGGTTGGGAGTTCAGTTCCCCACTGTGCCTCCTTGACAGGACTGGATGATCCATAGGGTCCTTTCCAATTCTGTAGTTCTAAGATTTTTTTTTATTACAAATGACTTTTGGTGTCAACTATTTTCATATATACAATTATTTTAAGTTTTGGTTCTCCTTTATTTGATGTTTTAATTAGATTATTATTGAATTTTATGTTTATGTTGCAATATTGTAAGCTGCTGAGAGTCACTTGCAATATTGGGTGGGTGAGGTAAAAATTTAACTCAAATAAAATAAATACAGTACCCAGTGATCAGTTTTGTGGTGCTCTATTTGACCTTTGTTTTGCAGTAGAAATGGGCGCAAACCGCCAGTTAAGCACTTGGGCACACAACTGTTGTTGCGAGCTCCCTGGCTTCCCGGCCCTGCTTCCTCTCGTGGGCACCCATTCAGAGGCAAAAGTGTGTCTTTCCAGGCCCTGCTTCCTTCAATGGGCATCCAACCAGCGCGTGCCCATCTCTCGTTTGCATTGGTGGCACATGCTGTGTTCCTTGAAGAGATCGACCTGGTATACCACATCGGTGTACTTCATAACAAGGCATTGGTCACTGTCCTCTGGTGACCAGTGCCTTGTTGTTGTGACTTCATCTTGTGTCAGATACTGAGGGCTTCACACTCATCCCAAAGGCATTCTTTCATAGCCCTCTGCAGAGAGCGAAGTGCTGGGGAGAATTATGTTTGTGATAGACAACTCCTTCCCTGTCACATGCAATTCCTGGTTCTTGCTCTGAGCCCCTGTGCTTATTTTCCTTTCATCCTCAGCTTTCATGGAAGAGAAAACAAAGGGTCTC
>NC_135786.1:13470000-13642500 GCF_051106095.1 Pogona vitticeps | reverse complement strand
TTCTGGCCTCTACTCTTTTATGGTTCAAATTGAAGTCACTTTCTCATTTAAAGCTTCAGACTACAGTATTATATTTTTCAAAACCCTTTAATACAAAAATAACAGAGAAAGGTATATAACTGTACAAGAATAGAGAACTTCAAAAGTCTGAAGAGCAATTTTGCAAAATGTATCATAATTCACACATTGGAATAATTCCAAAAACAGATTTTTACTGCAATGCTGCAGTTGAACCACTGTGTCATGAAGGTCCTAAGGGGATATGACCACCTTCCCTTTCTCATCTGTTACTCTTTTTCCTTACTTTCAAGTAATACATGCAGAAATTATCTTATCTCTTATCATATATGGTTTAAAACTAGGTTAATTTAAGATTTCTATCACAGGATGATATCATCCAGATTGCATGATGTCACAACCAGTTTCCTGTGAAGGAGAACTTGACCGGTCGGACAGAGAGTAATTGGAAGTCTGAGCACCCCTATGCAGCTGGGTTGAGTCCTGGATGACCTCAGCTGGTACAACAAACTTCTTCTTACAAGTCTGCCCTAAAAGATACTTGCTCAACCTTAGGAAAGATCAGTAGGAAGTTACGCATGAGTTTTGTAGTCCTAAGATCTACTTAGCCCAGTAAGGTAGGACTCAGTAGCTTAATGTGGCCTTGCTTCCCCCTCAGGATATAGCTATGATAGCTTCACTGTTCAAGAGACCAAAAGATTTTATAATTATTATTTTTAATGAAAAAAATATAGATTTACAGAATAAAGTCAGTTTGCTGCAAAAGCATAGCAAATTAGTGATTTCAAGGCTTGTTACAAAATACAAATAAACCAATTTTAATTACAATAGCTCTAAAAATCTCTGAAAATCACTAAAAGCTTCCTTAGGGTAGGCAAAAGGCTTAAAGACCCCCTTTGTTTCTTCCTTTACTCCCTACATTTTCCCCAGTCCTTCACCTGCACAGAGCAGCAGGCAAAAAGACCTAGAAAAATCTATGCTGGAAAAAGATAGAACAAAAATGTAGAACAAAAGAAGGATCTCTGCATATAGTAAAAGTTCCTTTTCAATCTTCTTGGAACCCCCTTCTCCTCCGTCTCTCAAGCTGTCATCCAATCATGGCCTAAGGTTAGAGAAGCAATCCCCTCCTTCTCTTCTCATGAGAAACAGGTGTCGTTTTTCTCAGTCCATCGCCTCTATGCCACAACAAGTGTCTGGTCTTCCTACCTTGTATTGGCTTGTCCTGGCCTAAAAGAAAAACATTCCCACAGCCCTCTGGAACTACACTCTCCATATACAAAATCATTTCTACATAGAACCAATATGGAATCCATTTTACATTGTTCACAACTACATATCCCATCTTCGGCACATGATTTAAACCACATAATCTGACCCATGACACATGGTGTAAATGTACACCGACAGGAATTCAGCCATTACTTTGCATAATACAGAGCTGTTTTTAATATAGTTGCTGCTGTTACTGCTGAGATTCCTCGATTGGGTATCAAATTTCTCTTTGGGTTTCTACACTGTCTATTTCTCTCACACACAAGATATTGGTGGTTATTATCGAAGGCTTGTGGCGTCACGAAAGTCTGACATCAGAAGAGCTGAGACTTTAGTAGGCTTTGGCCTTCAGAACTCTGGAATGCTGTCGATCCAGGAACTCAATCCGAAATACATCTTTATTTGTTAAGTGAGTTGCGTCTGCATGCACATGCCTCCTTAGAGATTGGTTCATGCCAGTTCATCTGTTGGCCCAACAGGTGTTCTGCGGTTCTTAGCCCCACCTCCTCCAATGGGCATCCACTCAGAGGCAGTACCTCAGCTTCCCTGCCCTGCCTCCACTGGGTTAGGGCTCAGAAACATGGAACACCAGTTGGACCAATGGATGAACCGACACGAACCGCCAAACCAGGGTCCATGCCCTTCTCGAATCCTAGTTTATGAATATTTATGCACAGGGTCATAACGTCCACAGGGGAAGGCAACGTGGTGGTGCTGCAGGTTAAACCGCAGAAGCCTCTGTGCTGCAGGGTCAGAAGACCAGCAGTCGTCAGATCGAATCCACGCCACAGAGTGAGCTCCTGTTGCTTGTCCCAGCTCCTGCCAACCTAGCCATTCGAAAGCATGCAAATGCAAGTACTGTAGATAAATAGGTACCACCATGGTGGGAAGGTCACAGCGTTCCGTGTCTAGTCACGCTGGCCACGTGACCACGGAAACTGTCTTCGGACAAAAACGGCAGTTCTACGGCTTGGAAACGGGGGATGATCACTGCCCCCTCGAGTCGGACACGACTGGACTAAATGTGGAAATGGAGGGATGTCTCTGAGAACCCTAATCAGTGAGAAGTGTGAATAATAATCTCCTTTATAGTGCTCACAGGATTTTGTTGACAATGGCAACAAAGAGGCCCCAGGTCTAATTAATTAAGATGCGGAGTTGAGAAAGGAGATAAGGATATCTGCACAATGTCTTAGACATATCACAGTTACTGTTACTTCCCCTCTACATTGCACCTTGTGGTCATTTACAGAGGGAGATTCGTTTCTTATTCTGGTCACAAGGTGGCACTGCATTCATTGAGCTCTAGGTGAGAAAACTTTAAATAGAATTTCAGAACACGTGGTGCGGTGGGCACAAGATTGGTCTGACCTGATAGGAAACCTCTAGCAGGCTTTCATTTAGTTTAGTTTCAGAAATAATAAGAGTTTTTAAAATGGATGCCATAACCACATTATGTTATAACAGTGACAACAGTAACAAAAGCAACAATGATATAAGCAGTTTTGGTATAAAAATGCACAGACATATCAATAATTTTGCAAATCGACTGCTGGATAGCTCAGTGGTTTAAGTATCTGGTTATGGATCCAGAGGTTGGGAGTGTGATTCCTCACTGTGTCTCCTAGGCAGAGGATGGATTTGATCCACTGGATTGCTGCCAGCCCTGCAGTTCTAGGATTATTACTGTTATTGTTATAAGTTTATTTATTTGAAACAAATTAAAATAGACATCATTTCCTCTTTTACCTCTGCAATATCCCTTTGTTGGCTTCCTGTTTCTTTCTCAATAATCTAGAGATGAAGATGTTTCAGGTTTAGGGGCCAAATTTTCCATTCTTGAAAGTTCTGCTGCTGTAGCAGGTGATGGTGGATGCAGAGATGAAGATGAGGATGATTGTCATTTTGCTATTTCACTGTAGTTGATAGCCCCTTTTTGGGGCCAAGGTAAAGGTAAAAGGTAAAGGTTCCCCTTGACAATATTGTCCAGTTGTGTCCGACTCTAGGGGGCAGTGCTCATCTCCGTTTCCAACGCATAGAGCTAGCGTTGGTCTGCAGCACGTGACCAGCATGACTAGACGCGGTGGTACCTATTTATACCAAGGTGGTACCTAGTTATCTACTAGCATTTTTGCATTTTGCATGCTTTCGAGCTGCTAGGTTGGCGGGAGCTGGGACAAGCGACGGGGGCTCACTCCGTCATGTGGATTCGATCTTACGACTGCAGGTCTTCTGTTCTTGCAGCACAGAGGCTTCAGCGGTTTAACCCACAGCACCACCATGTCCCCTTCAGCGCCACCGCGTCCCCAAATTCTTTGCTTTGCAAGGAGAATGGTTCACAAGTATATGTTGTTGGCTGGGAATGTCTCCCTCTCTGTTCCACCAGTCGACAAGTCCCACCAGTTCAACCCCACAAGCCCTTCTTCCATTACACCACTGGTGTATTCCCTTTTGTCCTCCTTGGGTACTCTTCATCCAGCCATTTGCTGCCCTCAGATGAAAGTCCTCATGTCCTGCCCAGGGAAGATTCCTGGTACAATCTATCTTTTGCACTTCTGATTCACAAAAGAACTGGATTGAAGAAAGGATGTCCCTTTGCCTATTTTAGGAACAGCCTTTCTGACACGTCCGCGTTGTTTTTCAATATGTATTCCAGGTACGTTGCCAAGAAAATGCAAGAAAGAGCTGCTGGCAGTGAAATTGCGGAACAGGCCGAGCAAACAGGAGCTCGAAGATAGGAATATTTTCCCCAGAAGGACCGATGAAGAGAGACAGGAAATCCGGCAGCAAATTGAGATGAAACTATCCAAGTAAGTTTAGCTCAGAGAAAGAATGCTGATGGTAGAATATCCTGTTCCACACTTTGCCTTGGGGGGGACCCTGGTGTGTTGTCCAACTGTACTGTGTACCAAACATTCTCAGCAGTCATTGACCTGGTCTGCTTTCCATTGAGTTGAGTTGCCAAAGCTTCAATGGAAGTCCCCTTTGTTGGGTGGTAGGAAATCTAACTAGAGATGGGCAACAACTGATAGTTTGGTAGTTCATGCAGGTTCATCCTTTGGACAAACAAGTGTTTGGCAGTTCTCAGCCCCACCTCCTCAGGTGGATGCCCACTTAGAGGCAGAACCCCAGATTTCCTGCTCAGCCTCCTCTGGGCACTGCATCTGAGTTGGTGCCCACTGGAGGAGTCACGGCTAGGAAGACCTGTTTGTCCAAAGGATGAACCGCCATGAACTGCCAAACTGTCAACTTGTGTCCCCTCCAGCTTTTTCTAGCTCTTCTTTTCTAGAAATATACCCAAACAGCCAGGCTGCTCCAGACCCCGAATTGTATTTCTATGCAAATCGTAAGCTAACACAGCCTCGCCAAAATCAACCAGTTGACCAGGGTACATTGGGCCCTTAATTGGCCAGTTTGGATTTTCTTCTCTGGAAGCTGCCCAGGTTCCCCAGAGGTATAGTACTGGTTGTAAAAAAGATTTCTCTTGTCTTTGACCAAATAACCAAGGGACAATGTCAGCCAAGAAGCTACATCAAGATGGCTCAAGTTTGTTGGTGGGGGTGGGGAAGGGGATGAAAGTTGGATGAGCTTGTGTGAAAGGGGGTGAGAAATTCAAAAAATGTGGGTAGCAAAGCTAGGGGAGAATGAAGCTGTACTCAAGCAATTAAAAACCAGGTGTTAATGAAGAACAGCCAGCAAGAATCAAAATGTGTAGATCTCTGAAGCAAGTCTCAGATCTTTTCTGCAACTACAGTGCTCAGTTTTAGTGCTTCTTTGGTGTTTTAATGTTACCCTTGGTTCCATTCCTGACATGAGGTCTTGTGACAACTCAGAGGGGCATAACATCCCCATATGTCTGTGATTTTCTTTAGCTTCTTCATATATTTTCTAAAGTGGTAAATCCAGCTCTATGGAAGTCTTGACTAGTTGGTTAACTACTGTCGTGGTGGCCATAGGCCTCTTGGTTCAGACAGGAATGACTAAGCCCTGTTTTGTGATCCTAGGTGCTATTACTGGGTTCTCAGACTTTTTTTCTTTCTCAGACTGGAATGGGAGCATCTGTGGTGATGTGTGTGTGTGTGTGTGTGTGTGTGTGTGTGTGTGCATGTATACATGTCTGTGAGTTAGGAGGCTAAAAGTTCAACAAAGGTAGGAAACGTGGTCAGCCAAGGAAGCAGAATATTATAAGGGTCAGTTGAAGGCAAAAAGGGCTGAATTTGGGAAACAAAAACTTATTGGGAAAGGTAGACAAGAAAGTAGACCCCTGGTGGTTGGAAACTGAGAAAGATAAGTTTTTTTCAAAGAAGACAGAGGCAAAAACAGCAACAAAGGAGTGGATGAGGAAGGAAAGAGAGATGGAGTTCTAGTGGGGAAAAAAGATGGAGAAAGGATGAAAGGGAATCGAACCAGAACAGCAATGCAGACACAGCCTATTTAGGTTAGCTGGATTGGTGCATGCAGGCACTTAGTATCATCTTATGTGGTGATTATTTAAGCCTGCTCCCATTGGAAAGCATTTTGCTTGAGATAATTGTCCAGTGTTGTTAATCTCTATCTTTTATATGTGGTTGTTTTACATTCATACACAGCATTGGGTAAGCAGTGTATGTGTGTGTGTGTGTGTGACCCTAAGAACTGTGTGGGTGTTCCTGACATGTGCGTGTTCCAGAAACCTGATTCTACACAAAAAGTTCTTGAAAGCAGATCCTGCAAAGATGCTGTGAGAGCTTATTCTCCATCTGTTTCATGCTGTTTTGAAGTGGTGGAGAGGGGAGTTTTATTGAATTTAAGCATATTTACTGTCACCATGACCTAGGAACTCTTGGGTAGAAGAAAATGTGGGTCAGAACAGAGAGAAGCTGTGATGGAGATAATTACAGGCAAATACATTGAAGCAAGCATGGACCAAACTCTTCCCAGAATGACTTGAGGCAGTCTTTTGCCTCAAATGCTTTGAACCTATGCTCAGATGAGTGAAAAAGAAAACCTGTAATTGCATTTGTTCTCAGTGACCAGTGTCCACTGAGTTCTGCAACTGGTAGGAAGTTTATCTATAATTAAGAATACTTTCCTTGGCATGAACAAAATTTCAAGTTCTCACTGAATGGCTGTGAACCTGGTCTCAACCAAGAAAAGCAACACGTTGCATCTAAACTTGTCTTCTCGCCATCTGTAAGACTGTCTGCTGCACTGATCTAATTTTAACTCACTTCTCCTTTCTTTAGTATGCTCACACTTGGTTATAAATAAACAAAGAGAAGCTTTGTCTTCTGTGTACTAACATGGAGTGAGTGGAGGGTGAGATCTTCCCTGGCTCAGTTTGGAAATGACTTCAAAAGAGTTCAGGTTCGGCGTGAATGAACTAATTTAACCATTGTTCTATTTTGAGGCAATGCTGATGCCTGTTACGTTTTGGTGATGTCACTGGGAACAAAATGGGGCTTGGAAATTTCTCTGGTCCCAAAGCCTCCCAACGTCTCATCTCTTTCTCATTTTAAGGCTTCTGTTGTAGCCCACCTTTGCACGATCTGTTATCAGAAGAGACTACGAGCCCAGATATTTCTTTGTTGCCCTTCCGACAGCCTGGGGAATATCATTCCCGGTGAGTCCTTGCTTAAACTGTTAAGCTGGGAAGCATGGGGAAATATTTTTGGGCTCTTTGGCCGTGTTCTGAAGGCTGTTCTTCCTGACATTTCGCCAGTCTCTGTGGCCAGCATCTTTAGAGGACAGAGCATGGGCAGAGTTCCTACTCCAGTCCTCTGAAAATGCCGGCCACAGAGACTGGCAAAACGTTAGGAAGAACAACCTTCAGAACACGGGGCCAAAGAGCCCGAAAAACCCACAACAACCATCAGATCCCAGCTGTGAAAGCCTTCGAGAATACATGGGGAAATACTACTTCTTGTGGTTTGTCAATGACAATGGGCAATGTCCTGACTTAAAGAAAGAGTCTTCTGCTGCTTGCACCATTCATGACGGGTGGAGAAAGAAAGATAGCATTTGTAAAGCTCCTATAATTTGGACTGTTCTTTATGAGGTTTCAGGTGTTGTTAGTAAAGAAAAGGTGCAACAGATGCCCACCTCTAGAGGGGCTCTCTAGAACAGCCATTCTTAACCTCTTTTTTTTTGCCATGGCCATAAACAGAATATGAAAGAAACATACAGGCATGGGAAAAAGAAAACACACCCTCTGAATTCTATGGTTTTACGTATCAGTACGTGGTGCTGTGGGCTAAACCGCAGAAGCCTGTGCTTCAGAAGACCTGCAGTCGTAAGATTGAATCCATGCAACGGAGTGAGCTCCTGTCACTTTGTCCCAGCTCCTCGCCAACCTAGCAGTTCAAAAGCATGTAAATGCGAGTAGATAAATAGGTACCATCTCAGTGGGAAGGTAAAACAGTCTTCCCTAGTCACGCTGGCCACGTGACAACGGAAAACTGTCTTCGGACAGGCACTGGCTCTACGGCTTGAAAAGCGGGATGAGCGCCACCCCTAAAGTTAGACACGACTGGACAGAAAATGTCAAGGGGAACCTTTATCTTACATAATAAAAAAAAATCTTCTGGTCCTTAGCAGGTCTGAAAATTAGGTAAATACAACCTCAGATGAACAACAACAACACATGACCTATTACATCCTGCCATGATTTATTTAACAAAAATAAAGCCAGAATGAAGAAGCCATGTGTGAAAATAAAGCCAAATTGGAAAAGCAGTGTGTGAAAAACGAAGTACACTTGATGATTCAATAGCTCATAGAATCACCTTTAGCAGCTATAACTTTAAGTAATTGTTTTCTGTATGACTTTATCAGTATCTCATATCATTGTGGAGGAAGTTTGGCCCACTCTTCTTTACAATGTTGCTTCCGTTCATTGAGGGTTTCCAGACATTTGTTTATGCACAGCTCTCTTAGCCTCAGCATTTTACGTGGGTTGGGGTCTGGACTTTGACTGGCCATTGCAACACCTAGATGCTTTTCTTTTTCAGCCATACTGTTGTAGATTTGCTGGTGCGTTTGAGATCATTGTCCTGTTGCATGACCCAGTTTCAGCCAATCTTTAGCTGTTGGACAAATGGTCTCACATTTGACTATACTGTAGTTTACTTTGGTATACAGAGGAGTTCATGGTCAGCTCAGTGACTGCAAGGTGCCCAGGTCTTGTGGCTTCAAAAAAAAGTCCAAATCGTTCACCCCTGTGCTTGACAGCTGATATGAAGCTGATACATTACGTTTGGTTTTTGCCAAACATGGCACTGTGCATTATGGCCAAACATATCCACTTTTTGGACCACTCTTCTTTACTCTGTCTGTCCAAAAGACATTGTTCCAGAAGTCTTGTGGTTTGTCCAGATGCAACTTTACAAACCAAGCCATGCTGCCATTTTTTTTAGAGAGAAGAAGCTTTCTCCTTACAATGCTTCCAAACAAATCATACTCGCTCAGTTTTTTTTCCGGTTATACTGTCATGAACTTTACACTTAAGATGCTAGTTGAGGATCTGAGATGTAATTTCTGGTTTGTTTGTTTTTTCATTTTCCCTGAGCATTGCACAGTTTGATTTTGGGTGAGTTTGCTTGCACATCCACTCCTGGGAAGACTGGCAACTGTCTTGAATGTTTTCCACTTGTGAATAATCTTTTTCACTGTAGAATGATAGACTTCAAATTGTTTGGAAATGGCCCTTATAACTGGGCACAGTACACTAGATGTGTTCTAACCAGTGCTGAATAGAAGGGAACTAGTACCTCGCAGGATTTGTAGACTATACTTCTGTTAGTGCATCCTAAAGTTGCACAACAAACTTTTCAAGGTGCTTTGTGAAGAATTGTTTCCAGACTGTGCCCCCCTTCAAATGTGTCAGGGCTTCCCAGGGAGCCATATATCCGAGGTTGAGAATGAATGCCTAGAGCAGTGGTCCCCAACCTTGGGCCTCCAGATATTCTTGGACTACAACTCCCAGAAGCCTTCACACCACCTCTGCTGGCCAGGATTTCTGGGATTTGAAGTCCAAGATCATCTGGAGGCCCAAGGCTGGAGACCACTACTCTAGAGCAGTGGTCCCCAACCTTTGGCCTCCAGATGTTCTTGGACTGCAACTCCCAGAAGCCTTCTCCACCACCTCTGCTGGCCAGGATTTCTGGGAGTTGAAGTCCAGGAACATCTGGAGGCCCAAGGTTGAGGACCACTGCTCTAGAGAACATGACTGCACTGTGTGGTGTCAAGAAACCCTGGTGAAGGAGGAGGAGGAGGAGGAGTTAGGCCAGGAGGAAGGATGTGGCTAGGTGGGCAGAGCCCCTAAGTGGAATGAGTGATAGGATACGAAGTGCTTGAGGGGTACAAGAGGCAGATAATTTGCTGACGGAGCCATTTGCCATTCAGCCTTGGTCAGTAACTGCCTTGTCGCGTTCAGCGATGTGCAAGGCATAAGAGAAGAGATAGAAGAAATACAACTTAGCCACAACGCTTCTCCTGGAGCAAGGTGAGAGGGAGGGGAAGAAGAACTAATTTTGCGATCTTCTTTATTTATTTTTTTAAAAAACTCTGTTTTCAAGCAAGCACTACTGCCAGACACTTTCCAGCGATGAAGAAGGTGCCACCGTGACAGGCCATAGTAAGGCAGTTATAATTTAATTTTCATTAATATCATTAGTTGATTGGAGAAGTAAGCTACTTTTAGTTTCTGTCATTCAGTTTGTGGCACAAACGACCTTTTAGTTCTTTGGCAAGTGATGAGCCACTCAGCTTTTGGCCTCTGATTTGAACAGAAGCAGACTTTTTTTAAAAAAAAATCACCAATTTGTCTGACAGCGAAAGGATTTCCACTCTTGGTCTTCCTGTGTGCAGCACGTAATGTTTGCTCCAGATTTGAAGGCTAGAGTCAATTTTTATTTTATACATTATTCATTTCACATTGGGTTTCATTAATTATTTCAGCATTTTGAGTGTGTATGTGTGTGTTTCTCCTTCTTCTGACAAGTCTAATATAGCATTGCTGCTCTAGCAGTTTAGAATTCATTATAATCATGCAATTCTGAGGCATGAGATCATCCAGACTCCTTGAATGACATTCTGAAATACCTTTTTTCCAGGTTAGTTTCCCTCTATCATGGATCTGCTGCCACCCCCGTTTTGAGAGTACATGATACACCCTTAAAATGAGGAGGACTACACGGTCCATGTCCCCCTATCATTTCTGGTGCCTACTCAAGTGGAAAGTGACAGTTTGAAGTGGAGAACTTTTGCCATCATGGAAGTTCTGTATTCATTCATTCATTCATTCATTCATTCATTCAAAATATTTTTTACCCCATCTTTAAGAAGGACCTAGGCTTGCATCATTAAAAGACAATACTGAAACCTAAAAATAGTAAGTATACAAATACAAAAAAAATGATCAAATACCACACTAAAAGGTGGTTTTAAAAAAATGAGCAACACCAAAAATTAATTCAAAGAAGTAAGGTACAACAATCCATTTAAAACCCCTCTCAGACAGCCAGTCAATAAGGGAAAGCTTGCCTGAACAGAAGGGTCTTCACCTGCTTGCAGAAGGACAGCAAAGATGGGGCCAGCCTGTATTCAGGCTACAACCTGGATTTGTCTGTGTTCAAGATCACATGGAGAGCTTCCATGGATACAAGAGGCTTTCTGGTTGCACCCTTGCACTGAGGGTGACTGCAAATGGTGATTGGAATGCAAAATAGAGTTCTTTTAATTCTGAGGTAGCACCACCTAATGGCACTCTCCCCTCCCTGTCCATGCTTTTTTAAAAAATCAGGTAGGGGTAATCTTATCAAATCCTGATACAAAGGATGAAATGTTGGCCTCTCTGCTTCTATGTACAGAAACCAGCTGGATGGCCAAATGAATCAACTGCTGATGTGGTCACATCCCCCACTGCTCCGGAAAGCAGCAGGCTAGCTGAGCATGTTATGTGGCACACAGTTCTGTTCCAATGCTGTGGCACCCCCTTCCTCAGTTTCTGTTGCCTGAAGCAACCTGAAGCTCACTGTTTCTAATGGTAGGGACATGCTTGGTATTTGAACTCTCTGTGCATTATACGTGTCTTTAGACATGCAGTTCTGTCCAGAGAGCGTATGGTTAGTGTGACATTTTAAAAAAATTCTGTTTCGCTGTTTTGTATTTGTTTCAAATGCACGTAGAGCAAGTCCAAGAGGACTGGCTAATTGTTAGAGGCCCAAGGTTGAGGACCACTGCTCTAGAGAACATGACTGCACTGTGTGGTGTCAAGAAACCCTGGTGAAGGAGGAGGAGGAGGAGGAGTTAGGCCAGGAGGAAGGATGTGGCTAGGTGGGCAGAGCCCCTAAGTGGAATGAGTGATAGGATACGAAGTGCTTGAGGGGTACAAGAGGCAGATAATTTGCTGACGGAGCCATTTGCCATTCAGCCTTGGTCAGTAACTGCCTTGTCGCGTTCAGCGATGTGCAAGGCATAAGAGAAGAGATAGAAGAAATACAACTTAGCCACAACGCTTCTCCTGGAGCAAGGTGAGAGGGAGGGGAAGAAGAACTGATTTTGCCATCTTCTTTATTTTTTTAAAAAACTCTGTTTTCAAGCAAGCACTACTGCCAGACACTTTCCAGCGATGAAGAAGGTGCCACCGTGACAGGCCATAGTAAGGCAGTTATAATTTAATTTTCATTAATATCATTAGTTGATTGGAGAAGTAAGCTACTTTTAGTTTCTGTCATTCAGTTTGTGGCACAAACGACCTTTTAGTTCTTTGGCAAGTGATGAGCCACTCAGCTTTTGGCCTCTGATTTGAACAGAAGCAGACTTTTTAAAAAAAAAATCACCAATTTGTCTGACAGCGAAAGGATTTCCACTCTTGGTCTTCCTGTGTGCAGCACGTAATGTTTGCTCCAGATTTGAAGGCTAGAGTCAATTTTTATTTTATACATTATTCATTTCACATTGGGTTTCATTAATTATTTCAGCATTTTGAGTGTGTATGTGTGTGTTTCTCCTTCTTCTGACAAGTCTAATATAGCATTGCTGCTCTAGCAGTTTAGAATTCATTATAATCATGCAATTCTGAGGCATGAGATCATCCAGACTCCTTGAATGACATTCTGAAATACCTTTTTTCCAGGTTAGTTTCCCTCTATCATGGATCTGCTGCCACCCCCGTTTTGAGAGTACATGATACACCCTTAAAATGAGGAGGACTACACGGTCCATGTCCCCCTATCATTTCTGGTGCCTACTCAAGTGGAAAGTGACAGTTTGAAGTGGAGAACTTTTGCCATCATGGAAGTTCTGTATTCATTCATTCATTCATTCATTCATTCATTCATTCATTCATTCATTCATTCATTCATTCATTCAAAATATTTTACCCCATCTTTAAGAAGGACCCAGGCTTGCATCATTAAAAGACAATACTGAAAGCTAATAATACAAATACAAAAAAATGATCAAATACCACACTAAAAGGTGGTTTTAAAAAAATGAGCAACACCAAAAATTAATTCAAAGAAGTAAGGTACAACAATCCATTTAAAACCCCTCTCAGACAGCCAGTCAATAAGGGAAAGCTTGCCTGAACAGAAGGGTCTTCACCTGCTTGCAGAAGGACAGCAAAGATGGGGCCAGCCTGTATTCAGGCTACAACCCGGATTTGTCTGTGTTCAAGATCACATGGAGAGCTTCCATGGATACAAGAGGCTTTCTGGTTTGCACCCTTGCACTGAGGGTGACTGCAAATGGTGATTGGAATGCAAAATAGAGTTCTTTTAGTTCTGAGGTAGCACCACCTAATGGCACTCTCCCCTCCCTGTCCATGCTTTTTTTAAAAATCAGGTAGGGGTAATCTTATCAAATCCTGATACAAAGGATGAAATGTTGGCCTCTCTCCTTCTATGTACAGAAACCAGCTGGATGGCTAAATGAATCTACTGCTGATGTGGTCACATCCCCCACTGCTCCGGAAAGCAGCAGGCTAGCTGAGCATGTTATGTGGCACACAGTTCTGTTCCAATGCTGTGGCACCCCCTTCCTCAGTTTCTGTTGCCTGAAGCAACCTGAAGCTCACTGTTTCTAATGGTAGGGACATGCTTGGTATTTGAACTCTCTGTGCATTATACGTGTCTTTAGACATGCAGTTCTGTCCAGAGAGCGTATCGTTAGTGTGACATTTTTAAAATTCTGTTTCGCTGTTTTGTATTTGTTTCAAATGCACGTAGAGCAAGTCCAAAAGGACTGGCTAATTGTTAGAGGCAAAGAACCCACTGAGTGCTTCACATCCTTAAATTTAGCAGCAGTTACTTAGTTTGGGGAAATTCAAATAATCTGTTCAAAAATATGCTTTTTTTGCACAAAATTGGGCTGTTTAACACCTAAGTTGTCTCTCAGTCCTTTTGAACCTATAGATACCGTGAGCTTGTCATAGGTGCTTTATAGGATGATGGCTTGATGAAAGTGTCAACCCAGTGTGCGGCAGCAGTGAGAAAAGCCAATTCCATGCTAGGGATCATTCAAAAGGGGACTGAAAATAAAACATCCAACATTATAATGCCGTTGTACAAAACGACGGTAAGGCTGCACCTGGAGTATTGTGTACAGTTCTGGTCGCCGCACCTCAAAAAAGACATAGTGGAACTGTAAAAGGTGAAGAAGAGAACAGCTAAAATGATGACTGGGCTGAGGCACCTCCCTTATGAGGAGAGGCTACAGCGTTTGGGTTTAGTCTAGAGCAAAGGTGCCTGAGGGGGGACATGATTGAATGTATAAAATTACGCAGGGGGTAAATAAAGTGGATCGAGGGAAGCTGTTTCCCCTCTCACACAGTACCAGAACCAGGGACAGCCATTCAAAATTGAGTGTTGGGAGAGTGAGAATAGACCAAAGAAAACATTTCTTTACCTAGCATGCTATTAGTCTGTGGAATTCCTTGCCACAGGATGTGGTGATGGCATCTGGCCTAGATGCCTTTAAAAGGGGATTGGACAGATTCCTGGAGGAAAAGTCCATCGCAGGTGACAAGCCATGATAGGGATATATAATCTCCAGGCTTAAAAGGAATGTCCCTCCAAATGCCAGATGCAGGGGAGGGGTATCAGGAGACAGGTATCTAGTTGTCTCGTGTGCTCCCAGAGGCATCTGATGGGGCCACTGTGAGATACAGGAAGCTGGACTAGACGGGCTCTCGGCCTGATCCAGCAGGGCTCTTCTTATGTTCTTATGACAGCTCCCTGTGACCATGATGGTTGGAGGGGAGGGCTGGGAGCTGTAGTCTAAGAATGCATTCTTCCAGACTTAATCACCTTTCTCACTGAACTTCATTCACTCATAGGCTGCTGTGATGAAACTCACGTGACAATGAAGTGTGCTGCTTATGGTATATACGGCCCCATAGAGCTTAAAATGTGCTCTGGGCTGTTTACAGTTTAATTATGCAGGCCTCACACACACACACACACACCGCAAGTTGGGTACTCAAATTTCCATTCTCAGAAGGATGTACGGCTGAGTCACCCTTGAATTCAAGTTGTGAATAGAGTCTTGACTGCAGTACTCCAGTGTAACCATTCGGGCCAGTTAGGGCTTCTGATATGAGATAATATATGGAAATCAAGTGGAGTAGTGGGATCATATTTTTGGCATCAGCAATTCAGATTTTTCCTTGCATACACATGCATGCCTAGCACGTCATGTGTAGCTATACCTTAACAGACTTGCTGCTGCATGGTTCATTTTCAGCCACTAAAGATGTCCTGTATTTAGAGAAGTCCTGCAAATCATTTAAAGAAAGCGTATGCCAAGCATAGGGGGCTCAGCTGTGTAGCTCACTCTATACTAGATGAAAGAAAAAGTCATCCAGAAAAACACAACCAATCTGCTCATTAAATCACAAGGCTAAATTTGGGTAAATCTGCAAACATGAATATTTTAGCTGTGACTTGGGGAGTGGGGGGGATGAACCATGCCTCCTACGCACTGTTTGTCTGCTAGAATTGTTGAAGACTAATTGAGGAAGCAATGCAAAAATCCAGCCTTCCTTCCAGATTATCAGATATTGAAAACATGGATCATCTCTCAGTATATTTCTTTCATGGATCCATGGTTCTAAATAACTTCTTGAGTAATTCCCTTTCCTTTTCTTTTGGAGCAGGGATGGGCGGTGTATGTCCACTGAGTTGTAAGCATGCCCAGAGACCTAAATGTGCCCTCCCTCACTTCTGGGTCCCTTCAGACCCTCACCCTCATTTAGAAACCTTTTACAAAGAAGTTCAAACAGTCCTCTTGTGTTGTATAGGTGGTGTGTGGGAACAATCTTGCCATGTTGGGCCCTACCTATGCAGCCCTGGGGGCCTTCACAGCACCCATTTGTTTTTTTGCCGGTAAGGGTATGAGCATTACAGTTTGAACATTAAGACGACAAAAATCATGACAACAGAAGAAAAATGAATGCAACTTTAATTTGGAGAATGAAAAAATAGAAATTGTTACAGATTTTCAAGAGCTTGGTTCAGTCATCGTTATGAATGGAGACTAAGCTGAAAAATCAGAAAAGGCTGAGATTTAAAAGAGTAGCCATGAAGAAATTAGCAAAATACAGTGGTGCCCCGCAAGACGATGTTAATTCGTTCTGTGAAAATCGCTGTTTTGCGAAAACATCATCTTGCGAAATGCGGTTCCCCATTGGAATGCATTGAAATCTGTTTAATGCATTCCAGTGGGGACAAATCGTCGTTGTTTTGCAAAAATTGCCCATAGGAAAATCGTTTTGTGAAGTGCGGATCAGCTGTTAAAATTGCTGTCTTGCGAAAATCGGTCCTGAAAACACCCGTTTTGCGAGTTGCAGACCTAGCTGTCAAAATCGTCATCTTGCGAAAATCGGTCCGGAAAAAAACATCTAGCGAAGCACAGTCAGAAACATCGTATAGCGAAAATTGCCCATAGGAAATAATGTGTTTTGCAAAGTGCTCTAATGATCACAAAAACTCATTGTCATGCGGATTCATCGTTTTGTGAGGTAATCGTCTAGCGGGGCACCACTGTACTAAAATGCAAGGTTATGTCACTAAAGACCAAGATCATCTCTACTATGGTATCCCAATTACTCTGTACAGATATGACAACTGTACCGTGAATAAAGCTGACAAGAAGGCGAATGGATTCAGTCAAAATACCGTGCTTCCCCGAAAATAAGACAGTGTCTTATATTAATTTTTGTTTCCCCCCCCCAAAAAAAACAAAATAAAACAAAAAACAAAAAAAAAACACATTAGGGCTTATTTTCAGGGGATGTTTTTTTCATGTGCAACCATCTACATTTATTCAAATACAGTCATGTCCTCTTCTTCTGGTTGCTGCACAAGGGTGAAGGGTGGGGTTTCACTTAACTGAGACTTATTTTTGGAGTAGAGGCTTATATTATGAGCATCCTGAAAAATCATACTAGGTCTTATTTTCAGATTAGGTCTTATTTTCAGGGAAACAGGGTATGGTATTGGATGACAGCTTTATACATACAAGAAAGACGAAAATTAGACTTCTCTATCAAATCAAGTCTCTGCTTTGTGAACCAGAGGCTAGTATGAACAATCTGAGATGGTCATACTTTGGACATCATAAGAAGAATAGACATACCAAAAAATAATACTAAGTAAAGTTGAAAGCAGTAGAAAAAAGACCACATACGAGATAGATTGATTCAGTGAAAGAAACCACAGATTTTCATTTGTTTTGTAGGGCTGTTCATTAAACAACTTTGTGGAGGTGATTAATGCATAGGATCACCAGAAGTTGGAAGTGACTTGATGGGCTTAACATCAGGAGCAGTGGGTATGAGCTAGGCTTTTTATGTTTTAGACCAGTGGTTCTTAACCTTTGTTACTCGGATGTTTTTGAACTGCAACTCCCAGAAACCCCAGCCAGCACAGTTGGTGGTGAAGGCTTCTGGGAGTTGCAGTCCAAAACTCCTGAGTAACACAAGGTTAAGAACCAGTGTTTTAGACGACTTGTAGTGTGCTACTAAAGGTTAAGATTTCTGAAACCAAATATCCTAAATCCCAGAGTATATTCTCACTTCTTTAACGGAGTTTGTTGGACTAGTGGCTGATAAAACCATGAATGGGATCCTTACCAAGAGGCAAAATTATTCAATCAGCATCTGAAGAACTATAGTCAACAAGCGACAGGGAACAACGAAGAAGGAAATGAGAGTGTGCCGGATGATGTATGCCAATCAAAAGAGGAGCTGGAGCAAATTAATGGGGGAAACCTAAGAGAAACAATGTCAATCTTGGATCCGAAGAGAGTATTAAGGGAAGACAAGGGGAGAAAATCAGCAAAATTAACAAAAAATAGCCTGGAAGATCTATTGAAGATAGACCAAGTGCATAAAGAGCTAGTGGACATAAATCAGATGCACAAAATGGTTTCAGAGGGCATGAAAGATGGCAGAATGCTTAGAGACACAGAAACACAAAGTGAAAAAAGAGAAATGAGAGAGGGAATTACTTAGAAAGATGAAAAAGGGGAAAACAAGAAGGGGCCCCTTAATGTTGAAAAACATGTATATATTTAACATTGGAAATTGTAAAGGGGTATATCCTTTATATTGAAAAGGAGAATTAAATTGAAATAAGGGAGCCCTAATCAGGGTAAAGATGTAATATGGTGGGTTTTCATTTTAGGTAAACTAAACTAGATATAAAGCTGGGGCATGGATCTGGAACCACTGTCAATAAGAATGTTATTAGAAGACCTTGAGAATATTGTACACTATGAGAGTAATATTATGATAATAGTCATATTATATACTAAAATAGGTACATGAATGGTTTGAATGTCTGAAAGATGTCTGGAATTTGGGGGGACAACCGGGATGACACTGAGATGTAAAAAACAAATAATTGTAAGCAAAGCATGTAACACGATGTTTGACAGGCACAAACCAATGTAGATAGATTGAAAAACTAATAAAATGTTTTTTAAAAACCATGAATGGGATCCTATAGTGAATTTTTATGGCTTCCTGCACTCATTTCCCCCCTAAGTAATGGGAGAATTGATTTCTCCAAAGTCCTTGGGTGGAAATCCATCTCTAAGGCAAGGTGCTCCTCCCACCTTTGGCTTCACCCACTGCCCAAAGAAATATTCTGAAAAATGGAAGCAATTAGAAGTGAAGACTGGAGAAGTCTGGTGTGGCCTATAGTGGGGCCATGTGTATAGGGGATGTGTATTGGAGTTTGGGGCTGGTAGAGAATGCTTGGGGGGCAGTGGCCAGTTTTGCACATTTTTTTTCTGATCAGTTGAGGAAAGTGAGCTGGGTTCTTCTGATTATAATTTTTTTTTCAGAAACAGTATCATGGCTTTAGACAAACTTTGGAAAGTCTGTCTATCTCAACTTGTTATCTAGGTACCAGTTGAGAATGTAAAAGGTAAGGGTTCCCCTTGACAATTTTTGTCCTGTCATGTTCGACTCTAGGGGGCGGTGCTCATCCCCGTTTCCAAGCCATAGAGCCAGCGTTTTTGTCCGAAGACAATCTTCCGTGGTCGCATGGCCAGTGCGACTTAGACACGGAATGCTGTTACCTTCCCACCAAGGTGGTCCCTATTTATCTACTCACATTTGCATGCTTTCGAACCGCTAGGTTGGCGGGAGCTGGGACAAGCGACGGGAGCTCACTCCGTCGCGTGGATTCGATCTTACGACTGCTTGGTCTTCTGGCCCTGCAGCACAGGCTTCTGCGGTTTAGCCTGCAGCGCCACCACGTCCCTCCAGTTGAGATTGTACGTTGCTACAAATCGAACTTGGCCGCGACCCAGTTCTTCTTGGGCTGATCTCAACCCAGCTGCTTTGGGTTCATCACAAGATCTGCTGGCTTATTCTTACACTGTCTTGAACCAAGATTTTCAGGTTGTGTAGAATTTGCTTGCTTACGTTGAACAAGTCTTATTCCAATAAGTTCATTCTAGGATACGTAGTAGTAATCAGGAGATATCTTTCTACTCTAAATGTGGCAGGCTCGGGGACAGTGGAAAATTTTGAGCTTAAACAGATAGCAACTGTGAGTGTCCCATTTTAGATGTAATGAGAAACCAATGTTACTTCCAACTCGAATAGGTCCATTAAAATGAATGGGACTTATATAAGTGGTGACTAGCAAGTCCCATTATTAAAACAAATCTAGTCTAGTTGAGACTAACATTGCATTTAGTATGGAGATAAAGAATATTTCATAAATTCTTTCTTCTTGTCAATCTAGTTATCTTGATCTGTTGAGACACTTCTTGAATAGTAACACATATCGACAATTTTAATTATCAAGGACTCATAGCCTCTCTAAACTGTATGGGCAAAATCTGCGCCTTTTCCATTTGAGAACCAAAGCACATGTACAGCACAAACAGAGAGTAATGGCTGGTTATTAAAATAGAGGTAAACATCATCTCCTATGCATGTAGTCTTTAAACATCTATTCAGCAAAGCAGCAATCGTTTGTCATTTCACTTAAGTTGTGTTATTTGTGTTAAAATGTTATTTCACACAATTTTACTTAATTTGTGCTAAATTCGTTCTTGTTCTCTTGTTAAACGTGACACAAAATAACCTCTTGTTTTTGCAGGGGAAGAGGAACGATTTTGTAGTTCTTTGTCTTCACCTGTAAGGAAAGCGATAAATTCTTATTTCTATCACTAGCGTCCATATTTTACCTGAACCCAGGTGGCTAGACCAGTTTATATAGGCATTCAGTTCTGAAAGGTCCACCCTTTTCTAGGTGACTTCTTTCTGAAGCAAATCCTGGATCTCTTGTCTGAGAGTGTTTCTCTGATTTATTTTAATTTAATTTTTTTTAAAAAAATTATCCCACCTTTCTCCTTTAAAAGGCTTACATAATTAAAAAGACAGTGTTTAAAAGCTAAAAACAAATATTTAAAAAGAATCAAACCAATAATATGTTAAAATGGTAAATAAAATCAATACTAAAACACATTTAAAACAACAGAGCACAACAATCCATTTTAAAAACCCTCTCAGATCAAAAGTCATTTAAAGGAAAGCCTGCCTGAAAAAAAAAAGGTCTTTGCCTGCTTTTGGAAGGACGGCAAAGATGGGGCCGGCCTGGCCTCCTGTGGGAGGGAGTTCCAGAGTCTAGGAGCAGCAACAGAGAAGGCCCTCTCCCATGATTGTGAGGACTTTCATTTTCTGGCTGACTAGTCAAGGGTCTAATTTGTATTTTGTCCCAGAAATGTAACTTGTTGGTAAGCATGGGTCCAAGCTGTGCCAATATACAGCACACATGGCATGTTGCCACTATCCCCACAGTACTCGGGGGGGGGGCAGGAGCAGAAGTAGGCTGGTTGTGTTAGTTGATTTTTGGCCATCTTCCTCCTCCTCCCGATGACCTTCAGTCATCGGTTGATGATTGAGGCATCATTCCCAGAGATGACCGTGGAATGGCTGGGGCATGCAGGTGGGCAGACAACACATCTGCCCTCCTTCTACTCTCTCTCTCTCCCCACCACAACCATGAGTGACGCAGGGCCACAGACACTCCTGAACCTTCTCCCCGTGGGCAAGTGATCTGAGGCCAGAGGGCATTCCTTGCTGGAGGTGTGCATATTATGGGTGGGGGGGGGCAAGAAAGTGTGATTAGCAGCTCTGCTGCCACCTTCCACTGCTCCACCACCTCAGGAAATTGCCTCGGGTTGGCTGACAGCTGGGCTGGAAGAGACTTGGCTCAGCGGTTTACGTGTCTGATTGTACAGCCAGAGGTTGGGGGTTCGAGTCCCCACTGTGTCTTTTTGACAGGGGTTGAACTTGATATCAATAAGGTCCCTTCTAGCTCTACAGTTCTAAGAGGAGGAGAAGTTGGATTTGAGAGGGTGATAAAGTTGTAGTACGGTCTTTGGTGGTGAAATCTGAAGCTGGCCAAGCCATAGATAATGGCATCCAGCAACCGGCCAGTATGAAGTTTTATACTTACTGTGAATTGGTCCCCAAAGCCCAAAAAGCAATGTCCAATAGGGGAACCATCAGTACTGACTGTTTTCCGTCCAATTGGAAATATGGATGCCATTGGATAATTCCATATCCGTACCCTGACTCATCGTAACATGTGCAGAGGGTTTCTGGTGATGGTGTATATAGGATCCTGTCCAACACAGATGCCATTCTCCTGTTTGTATTCTAAGCCTGCTGTTGTGCAAGAGACAGCACAATTTGTGTGGGATTAATGGGAAGTCGAAACGAGGAGAGTAGGTGGGTGGAAAGTTGCCATTTCCCAGATGATGGTGGATAAGAAAGCACTGCCGGTGAGGTGGGTTGTGAAACTGGTAGGGGATTTCTGCCGATGGCTGATCAGACATTTTACTCGACAGGCTGTTCAGGAGCCCTGCTGTTTTTGTTAGCGTCATATGTGAGGGGAAAAATGAGAGCCAAGATGGCAGTTATGATGCGAGATGCGTGGAATGATGCAAGTGCTGAGGGGAAGCTAAGCTCTCTTCCAGACTTCACATTAGCTTTTCTGAACAGGTTGTCTTTTGGAAGATGAAGGGTTCTTCGCTGGTGGATTTTACTTACTGTGGTAGCAAATGTCTAACCCTGTACAAAGAGTAAAGGGACTGCCTACCAGTAACCTAGTGAATGACAACTAGTACCTAAGCTCAGAAAGAGGCATCAGGAAACATAATTTATCATCTGCTTAGAGAAGCCATATTACATAATTTCCACTCTATTAGAAGGCCAAAGTCTCTTGCAGAGTTTTAAGTTTCTGGTAAAATTTGCTTTTGATATATGGCAGAAGTACAAAAATCCACAGAGGAGAATAGCTACAAGTTCCCCAAAGTCCACCCCTTTCTTAAAGTCTCAATAACTCACTCTGAGACATTAGTAGGAGAAAGAATTAAAAAAAAATATTTTACTTAGTTGCTTGAAATTATAGACTCATGTGTGCTGCTTCTTGACTGCACACATACTCAACAGCCAAATGAACAGATCAACATCAATAAACAACTGCCACCAACCAAGGAAAGAGAGGGATAGAGCACTCAACAGGGAGGTGGGGCTCTCTTTGAATTTAAAGGCTGGAAGGAACAATTGGTTAGTGCTGGATAGATAGCTATTCACACCAGCCCAGAAAAGTCCCTCTCAGTCATACAAACTACACGTGAGGTTGAAAACAAAACTCCAACAAATTCTTCATTCTTTTCAGCTCCAGTATTTCAAAGAATAAGGTAACTGACAAAGTTGACAGTAAATTCCAGGTAAATCAGGTGAGGGCCACCAAGAGCTTAAAAATGAGGTAATCAGTTAGTCCAGTGTCTTTCAGACCTTTTTAATTACATAGTTCTTCATCACGGATATCTAACCATAGATATGCAAAGAAGTTTTATATATTAGTCTTCCACTAATATATATGTCATAACTCTCCTACATCAAGTCTGTTTACCTACCATGTGCTCTTTAAAATGCAGCTATCAGTATGATTGTAATCCAGTCACTAAAAGTTATATTTATAAAACAAATCTCCAACCCCCACAATATATCTGAATAGAAAAGAGAATCTCCAGTTTTCAAAAATCTCAGGAACTTAAGGAGCCTATCAGACAGCATCTGAAATAATGCAAATACGTACCATATTTTTCAGTGTATAAGACTATACTTTTGTCTAAAATCTTTAGACTAAAAATTGAGGGTCGTTTTATACACGGAAGTAAGCTGAGGAGACAAAAACAAGTGGAGGGGAAAGCAGGGATCAAAGTGATCCTGCAGCACTTCGATCCCTTTTCCTCTGCACTTGCTAAGCCTCACTTAGATTTCTTAATTTTGGATTAGAAAAATCAGGGGCGTCTTATACATGGGGGCGTCTTCTACACTGAAAAATATGGTATGTTTGTGAATGTCAAAAATCATGTCCTTCCTCCATCACCTTCCAGTATTCACAGAAACAAATGCAAGACTAAGTAAGCCACTTTGGCTCAGCCTTAGCATCCGTGATGTGCAGAACTTAGTTGTGAGACACATCTTCTGTTTCCCAACCTAACTGACAGTATATGTCATAAAACTGAACTCTGAGCTGATATTACTTCTAAGTCACGGAGCCTGTATTGATGGGGCAACCCTATTTTTCAAAGCAAGAAATTTTGATGCCTATTCAAGAGATGTGCTTAAATAAAATGGATTTGGTGACTGAAGCTTTAGCTTTGCACTGACTTCTGTACACGATTTTTCTATCACTCTCATTTTTGCATGATTGAGTTGGCTAGAAGAAGAGAATAAGTTTGTGGTGGGGGTTGCAGCTCAGTGGCAGAGCACACGCTGCATTCAAATGGTTCCCAGGTTAATCCTGAGTGTCTGTAGTTCCAAGATTCTTGGTTTAAGGTTTGGGCAATGATTATAAGTCCAGGGGCCACACACACACCTAGGAATGCTACACCTGCAGGTCCCACTCTTGGTACTTTTTCTTACAGTGCTGGAAGGGGTTATTGGGAAGAAAAACCCTGGCATCCTCTAGGGACTTGATTAAAAGTCTTTTTTTGAAGGGAACATAGACAAAACTGCCCTCAATATCCCCCCTGCCCAGTGAGTGCAAGGGGACTTTTTCAGCCCCACTTTACAAAACAATTGAGGGTTGCTGGTAGTGGCGGACTTACATTTTGGGGGCCCTGAAGCTTGAATTGTTATAGTGGCCCTAGTGGTTCTCTAGACCAGCAATGAGGTCTAGATAACCACTGCTATCTTCTTCAATGGGGTTGTTCCATGGCAGGTCACCACATTATTTTTTAAAATGTGGACTAAAGTCACTTCTGCACACACACCCCAGGATTAGAGCCCATAAAGGTTAAGCTTCATTAGTTTCATAGTAGATCCACCCCTGGTTGCTGGGGATACTTCAAGGGTGTTGTGACCCCCTAGTGCTTCATGTAGCCTGTGAGCCATACATCACTCACTTTGCCCTAGAGAGGGCAGTTAGTGCAAACAGTCTTGAATGAGGGGGGGGGGGTTTCAGTTGTCTGAGACCTGGTAAAGCAGGAGCCTCCCCCCTTTGTGAGCACTCTGCCAGACCAAAAAAGATTGTGCACTTGGCATTCCATAGTAGGCCTAACGGCCGAGGGTTACAATTTTGATTCAGGTGTTCTGCCTTAGTTTGGCATCTGTGTTGGGAATACAAAACAGCAATATATTTGTAGAAGTTGAGTACAATTTTTTCTTTGTATGAGTGTGGTGTGTATGCATGCTTGTGGGCAGTGGCATAGCGTGGGTTGCCAGCACCTGGGGCAAGTATTGTGGGATGCGGGTCATGTGCCCAATCTATGAAGCCATGTGGGGGGCAGGCAGTAGAAGCCCCTGGGGTGGTGCCATGAAGCATCCACGGAGCCGCTCAAGGTCCTTGCTGGTGGGGGTAGGCACAGCGCCCCTGGTGGCTTGCATTTGGACTGCTGGGAGGGGGGAGAGGTGCGTGAGGAGAGATTGCAGGAGCACGCCGGGAGGGGCAGCCTCTATGCCCCTAAGAATTTTTCACCTGGGGGGACTGTAGCCCCCCCTCCATGTTACACCACTGCTTGTGGGGATGTGTAGGTGCCTTTGGGTGTCTAAGCACAGACACTCTCCTTATTTGAGCATTACAAGACAGACAGACAGACAGACAGACAGACAGACAGACAGACAGACAGACAGACAGACAGACAGACAGACAGACAGACAGACAGACAGACAGACAGAGGGGAAACTAAAAACATTATCTCAGTCTACAGCCAGCTGAGGTTAGTAGCACAGATCTCATGCCCAAAAGACTTCCAGTTCACAAAAGACTTCCCGGTTAAATTTCTTGCTTCTCAATGTCAAATACAGGAGAAACATCTTTTCCTTGTTCTCTTTGACACTTAAATCAGCTCTGACAATTGTTCCCCACAAGCAGAGAGGTCATATCAAACGTACTTCCTTTGGACTGCACCATTTCAGTCCAACGTGGGGCATGCTTATTTTCATGTCTTCCTTGTAAAAGAGAGCAACTGTATTTGTACAAAATGACCTGCTATCAGGGAGAAAGCTTGGGCGGAATTGTTGCTCTGATGCACTAACAAGCTGTAGAACTGGATGTGGCGGTACAAACATTTTACAAGATTGTATTGATCCGGTGAAGTTATGAACATTTCTGCTTCCTAGTCAATAGATCAAGTATTTGAAATGGATCTAGTTAGATCCAGGAAGGCTTAATCTTGGGTTCCCAGTGAATCAGTATCAATAAATGTGATCCTAATGCTTCTTACTCTTCCCATCTTGTCTGTTTTCTGATAAAATAAACCAGGAAACTGTTGCCATAGCAATGACTCATCCTCCCTCCCAGTTACCCTGGAACTGTTCTCTTTTTCACCCATATTTTCCCTTTTCTATAACCTTTCTCTCAAATTAATTGATCTGCCCTAAATGCCTGAGGCCACTGCGCATTTTGGTAATATACCATTGTCTGTTCATCGGGCATTGTTCTGCTACGAAAGGCTCTGAGCGTTCTGTGCACATTCTTCATTATCCTCCCTAAGTAAGGATAATGAACCTTCAGTGCCATTAAATGGCATGAAATGAATCAAGTCTTTTGTGACAAGAGGTTAAAAAAGGAGACATTTGTAATGATGAACATTCACACATAAAAGGGGGGGGGAGGAGGAGGGAAGAAGAGCTACATGTTATTCTGTGAAGAACCCTGTTTATTAACAAGAAGAACTGGATTCATTTCCTAGAGGTGTCTTTTTGGGTGAAAAGAAGTGATGAGGAGAGGAAGAAAGGCTATCTGATTAGATTTAAAGCCTCACAAACAACAGAAGATTGTCAGGGCAAGTATTGCTTTCTGCAGAACAACTTGTTCCACTCCAGCCAGACATGTTCCATTATCGTTTGATGTCCAGATGCAAATCTAGATTCCTAGAAAAAAAATTATGCATCTGTTTTATTCCACTTCATGTTCCATTAGGGGTGTTCAAGTATTTGCATGAAGAGGTATGATGGCCTCAATGGCACTCAGCAGCAGTGTCTAGACCCTCGCATACTGATATATGTCGGAACTCCATCTCTACTCAAGAACGTAGGGTCCAACCAGTTCCTCACTGGCTTTGCTGAAAACTTCATCTTCCAGAAATAGGAAGCAGTAGCAGGGGGATCAGCTATCCTGAACCTGGTGTTTACCAACAGAAAAACACTGGTTAGTGAAATACTAATAGTCACATCTTGTATGGAAGTCATCACATCTTCTGGGGATTTATTGTTCTGAGGAAAGGGAGAGCTGAGTATGGTACAGTGTGAACTCTGGATTCAAAGAAAGCTTATTTCAGCAAACTTAAAAAAAACACTGGGAGGACTCCCAGTGGCCAGAAACACATGAAGAGAAGCGTCAACAGATGGTAGTTTCTGAAAGGTGAGATGCTGAAGGTATAATTACAAACAGTTCCTATGAAAAAAGAAAGTGGTAGGAACTTAAAGGATTTGCAGTGGCTGCATAGTTTTTCGGTGAGGACTTAGAAGGAACATGTGAAGGGCATTGTGGCGGGCGGGAATAAATTCTTGGAGTTGCTCCAGCTATACTGCCTGGAGTAAATCTGATTGGGAGGAACCTCTCTGGCCTGGAATGACTGTCCATCTATCCAGCACTGACCACTTGTTCCTTCCCTGCCTCTGAGTTCAAAGAGAACCCTGCTTCTCTGCTCCGTATCTCTTTTCTCAGTCTATTGAGAGGAACCATTTTGGGGTCCTGAAGCTTGAACTGTTATGTAGTTCCCTTTGTAACCAGCCATGAGGTCTGGGGTGTCACCATTGTCTCCTTCAATGAGGTTGTTCCATGACAGATTACCATATTTTTTAAAAAATGAGGACTAAAGTCATTTCCGCCGCCCCCCCCCCCCCCGGATTAGGGATGCTGAATCCTAAGCTTACTTAGTTTTATAGTAGATCCACCCCTGGTTGAAAGCAATGAGTCTGTTGAGGCCCGTTGCTCAAAGTAGTCAGCATATTAGTAACTTGCTCTTATCTGTTCGTTGTAAGTAAATTAAACCTTTCATTCTTTCTACTTCAAATGTCTCAGTGTGAGTTATTGAGACTGTAAGCACCAGCTGATGAGAAAAATTTGGAACCTGAAGTGAAATCTGTTCTGTGAATCCCTGCACTTCAGAGGGATTTTGCCAAAATTCAAAACTCTGCCACGTAAATTACTGAGGAAGAATACAAACGAGCAGCCAGTATTTTGTAAGGAGGAGGTCAGGAGGATTAAAGGTCAAAATGAGCTCAGAACTTGCAGAAGAGGTTAAAAATAAGATGAGTTTTTTTTAAAAGGTATGCTGAGAGGAAGAATAAGGAATGCATATTTAAAAAATGGAGAAATGTTAACAGGTGACGGAGAGAAGGCAGAACTGCTCAATGCCTCCTTGGCTTCCATGTTCACCCAAAAGGAAAACAGAGATTAACTTTGTGCAACCCCAGGCAGCTTCCAACATAAATAACCAGGAAAGATTCTAGAACAGATGATTAAATTAAGTCTCCGGGGACTAAGAAAGGAACACATTGGCCCAAATCCTGTTGATTAAGGTAATAAATTGCACTAGAGCAGGTTGTTGCTTAGCATAGTAAGTAGCACTAAAGTAGGCCCATTAAAAACAGAGATTTGGCGAGTCAACTCCTCTGTATGTTCCATTGGTTCAAATGGGCCAACTCTGTGCTGTGCTGGGTCCAGAAATTGCTGCTTTCATCCATTAAAAAAAAAGATGACGTGCTGGATAGCTCAGTAGTTTAGGTCTCTGGCTGTGGAGATAGAAGTTGGGAATTCAACATCCCACTGTGCCTCATTGAGAGGGGCTGGACTTGATGATCCATAGGGATCTTCCCGGCTCTGAAGTTTAAAACTTACTATATTATTATATTAAAAATGTAAATGGAAGGTCTCTCGACGGGCAGTTCTGATTTTGTTTTTCTTTCATTTGGTGGGGCGTTGGGGGCTTAAGGGATCCTTGCCCAAAGTGCAAACAATCAGTCCTAGAAGCTTCCGGGAGTAGAAAGAGGCCATTTTTGGCTTCCCAAAAACAAAAGAAAAAAACTTGGGTATGCGAGGATGCCTGGAAAGGGGGGGGGCACAAAATGTCCCAGGGGAAGAGTTCAGGTAACCCACAGACCACATGATGTTCACCAGTGCCTAAATAGTTTGAGGAACTGAGCCAAAGCAAGCAAAAGAACAATGTGGGGTGAGAAAGTAGAGTTGTTTACTCGAGCTGGAAAAATCAAGATACAAATAGAGGAAGGGTGATATTCACTGCCCATGGAAAGGACTTTGAGGTCTTACATGATTTTGGTGCTGGGATGTGAGCTTAATTGAGGAACCAAAATCAAAGCAAATGGTTGTTCAATGTTCTCTTGAATGCCTCCCATGTTGGAGTGCTCACCATCTCCCAAGGTCATTGGTTCCATTGTCATACTGCTCTAACAGTTAAGAAGTTTTTCCTGATAATCAGCTAAAGTCTGGCTTTTTTTTTTTTTACCTTGAGACCATTATTGGATGCCCTGCACTCTGGGATGATTGAGAACAGATTCTGCCTCTCCTCTGCGGGGCAGTCTTTCAAGTATTCACAGGGCTTGGTTTCTAGTCCCCTGATCGTCCTTGTTGCCCTCCTCGGAACTTGCTCCAGTGTGTTGGTGTTCTTCTTGAAGTGTAGTGCCCACAACTGGACACAATTGCCTAACCCATAATGAATAGAGGAGAACTTAATGGGATTTGGAGACTAAGCTTTGGTTAATGAATCCTAAAATCACATTTGCCTTTTTTTGCAGCCACATCACACTGTTGATGCATATTCAGCTTTTGATCTACAACACTTACAAAATAGTTCTCGCTTGTAATATTACTGAACCAAGTAGCCCCTTTACCACCACCACACAAAAACCCTATGTGAGGAAGGTTTAGGACTGTCTTTTTCCCAAAAGCTGCTGCATGAGTTATACCTTGGATCCTGGTAAGTTAAACTTAGTTTCAATACAAATGCAGGAGCAGGTGATACCTTTAATTGACCATTAAGAATATATAACAGCAGCAGCAGCAACAATGACATTTGGTTATTTGTGTATGGGAAACACACTGTATTACTTATTTGCCTAACTAAGGGGTTTGTTTCATTCACACAAAACTTGATTTCACACATAGCATAACTCTGAGAAATATAGATGAGTACCCAACAGCCCGTCCTACCTGGCAGAGCTGGAAGTAGAGATGCACTAGACTGACAGTTGAACAACTTTCACCCATTTGAGAGGCTTTTGGAGGACAATTTGTACGGCCATTTGTACATTCTCACTTAATGTTAGGATGAAATTCTCAGAACAGATTATGTTCCACTCCATGTTCTCTCGGGCTTGTTCAAGTAATTGCATGAAGAGATACAACGTGCTAAGTGCTATCCAGCTGTCGTGTCTAAAATAGGATCCTGGGGGCCAGATCCTATTTAGCACTGGTAGAGAGCAAAGCACTCTCTGCACGGCTCTGCTGGATTGCGTTGCCTCTTATGTGTGCACTAGTGTCTGCTCATATAGTACTTAAGTCTGCTGTCTTGACAGTCTTAAGGAGAAGAATATATTTAGCGGGGAGCATGAGGGAGCCACATGGAGCTCCTGTATTGAAAGCAGGTAGCACTGAAGTGGAGAAGACAGTGGAAAGGTCAACAGCTCATCATGAGGCTTCTTGCTCCTTTGCTTCCACCATCATGGAGGAGCAGCAGATGGCATCCTGACTCACCGAATCAAAGCAGAAAATGACACCTTGACCCCAAAACCAATCAAGTTATATGGGCCTCTAACCTAGAAAAATCACACAAACACCTCTTCCTCTAGCTGGTAAAATGCAACAATAAACTAAATAACTCACTGTGCCCAATAACAGGTCTGGCCCTGTGATCTTGCTACAGGATTAAGCATGTGGCAAAAGAGTATGCATCTCAGTTGTGTTTAACGCCCAGTTAAGCATGCATATGATTGCAGCAGTGTAGCTACAGCAAAGGCGATGTTTAAGCTGAAGGTGATCCCAACTGAACTCTGTGGGGCTCAGTACCTCATAAATGTACTGTAAATCCAAAACTTTTCACTGTCGACTATTCTCAATGTGATTGGAGAGAGGGCAAGCGCATGTTGCATCTGCTTGGAAAGAGGATCGGGAAGGAGTCAGCAGCTGCCAGAGAAAAATGAAAATGGGCATTTGGTGAAGGATGTGTTTTGGCTAGCAGGATCTAGACTAAAACAGAAGGTCTGTCAAGAAGCAAGGGTCCAAAAACCTTCTGCTTCTAGAAGTCCTGGGTCGGCCAGTGATCCAGTTAGAAGCCGGTTCTCTGTGAGAAACAAGACTTTAAGATATCGCTCTCAGCGACATGGGATTTTTTATTAACTGGCTAGAGAAACATAGAAATGAAACATTTCCCATCAGAAGAACGGTGAGTGGTTAGTGAACTTACTCAAATCCTGGAAGATTTCATTTGGCTCACATTGTTCTACGACAGTAATGTTATTCCTGGAAGAACATCCTGTAGTCACCAAAAAAGATGGCAACCATTCTTGCATTATATGAAGCTCACAGTGTAGAAAAACACTCCAGCTGGGTTACAAGGTTTGTTATTGCTGGCATTATGAAGACTGCTGTCGGTAGGCCAGATGGTGCCCAGATGTGACAGCCCAGCAGTCTCAAAAATTCACCACACACTGGGATCCCCACCATTGTTTGTTCTGAAAAACCCTTCAGACTTCTCAGATGAGATGTTCATAAAACTGGCCTCTTCCCCCTCCCCTTTCTGCCTCAGATCCACAGAAAAGAATAGTGTGTGCTAGAGCTGAGTGAAATACTCGATTAAAGCAGTGGTCCCCAACCTTGGGCCTCCAGATATTCTTGGACTACAACTCCCAGAAGCCTTCACCACCACCTCTGCTGGTCAAGATTTCTGGGAGTTGAAGTCCAAGAACACCTGGAGGCCCAAGGTTGGGGACCACTGTTAGAAGATACATTTGGTACCCATTCACACACTACTTCATGGGCATATGGGGCAATGGGGTGGCAGGATGCAGGTAGGCAGATTTTGGGAGAGGAGCTTTCTGCTATGGTTAACTATCATTTAGCTGATCTATTGTTCCCCAGAGGAAGAATCCAGCTATCTGAGATATATAGACGGCTCTTTCAAAACACAGATTTCAAGTTAAATATTTTCTTAGATAAAGTGCCCTTCCCCTTCCCATTGTTTTAAGGCATCTAGCCTGTCATGGGTGAGGTATGTTCAGGATAACATGTTGTCCAATAAACTGTGGACTGACGTCCTCCCCTCTCCTCATTTATATTCCACCTTTCTTCTATTTCAGAGACCCTAGGACACTTACAAAATGGAGAAGGGAGAAAAACACAAGCACATAAATTACAATATAATGCAGTTAAGCATAGTATAATATTAAAGAACCATTAGTGGCTGAAATCCTGTTGGTTAGCATTAGAGATGGCCATGAACTGGTTTGTCTCTGTTTGTCCAAATTGGTAAAGGTGCTGTTGCTCCTCTCTCTGCCTCTTCTGGCTCATACTGCCACTCACCAGACCTAGCTTGTTTGTTTTTTTCCCCCCACCTCCTTGGCTAATCTCCCAGTCATGAGCAAGTGCATGACTTCTCTGCCCTACCCTTTGGTCCGGGTGGGAGATCAACCAAAGGGGGGAGGCAGAGAAGCCTGAGCTGCTGCCAGGACTGTTGCTGATTGAGCCAGAGGAGGTGGGGAAGGGGAGCAACAGCACCTTGCTGTCGTCTTTACAAGCTGGAATGAACCAAGATGAACTGGTTCATGCCCATCTCTACTTAGCATACTACCTGGTCAAACAGCCAAAACAAAAACAAAAAACCATGGGATTTGACTTGTGCTAAGTTTCACATTCACACAGTGAATTCTAAAGTACGTCCCCCCATCTCATTTCATTTCTTAGGAAGTGAGTTTGAAATAAATGGCCATCAGAGGGCCATTTATTTTAGTATTTTGATCACTTTAGCTAGTTGTGATCTTAACAGCCAGTTTTAAAAGAGAGCTTCTCCATGCATACCTGATTTAAGACCACCATATGAAGCTCTAAGGAGCTTTCCCCCCTCTTTTGTGGAAAAAGTAATCGGTACATTAATAGAAGTATAGGAACACAGGAAACAGTTCAAAAACTATGTGACTTGATTTGGCTTAAAATTAAAACATTATGTATTGTAGTGGGTTTGTTTGTTTGAACTGTAGAGGGGCTCTTAGTTGCACTGGGGTAGTCCAGTTGAATCACTGGGGATTTGGTGAGTGACTTCCTCCATAAATGTCATTGATTCAACTTTAGACATGCCTTACTTTAGAACAGTGAGTTGCAACTAAAGTAGAGCCATTTGCGCCAATGGAATGTATACCAAACCAAGCCAAGTATACTAAGCAACAGGATTTCAGCCAATGTAAAATATTTTTGATAAAATTTAAAATAGGAAACAAAAACGCAAAAGAAAATGCAGCACTCCTCATGAAAACTCCTTTCTCTGAACCCCTTTCCCCTTTTTCCTTCTCTTCCTCCTCCTGTTTTATTGTGTCTACCCTGAGATGGGCAAGCCAGTCCTCGCTCAGTTTGGATAGACTCGCAGTTGAACTGAGTTATCTATATTTTAAAAATTGGAAATAGCTCTCTTTTTTTGCTTCATCTTGCAAGTCAACCAGAAGCTTTCGACACCAGCTCTCTCTCTTGTGTTTCACTGAGGGAGGGTCTATTTTTAGTGCGTTCAGTTGATGAGTTCAGGCATTTGACCATCTCTCAAAAAATGACTCTGTGTGTGAATCATTTCTTGCAAGGAGGTCAAGGATTTGTTTATCTAGACTTTCCTCATTTTCCATCTTCTCCAGGGAGACAGTATGAATGGTACTTTAGGAGCAATCCAAGAACCACTTAGCCCAATATCCTTTTTATTAAGAATGTCCGGACAGGTCTTACTGGGAAATCCACAAAGAGATGTGTCTGTCAAGGAAAGACAAACACATCTAGAAACCTGGAGTATAGAAGAAGGGGGATCAGGGTGTGATTTAAAGAATCAAGATATCCCCTGTGGAAAAAAGTTACAGCCCATGGGGCTACTTAATATAGAAAAAAAGGAAGTAAGGGAAAAAATTCAAACATTCTTCATCAGTTTAAAGTCCATATAAAGAACAGATTTCCATTACTAAACTCAATTGACTGTGAACTGTGGATTGAAACCAGAGATATTTTTAAGGAAGAATGCAAAAAGACGATTCGTGTAATAGAAAGAAATGAGAAACCTAGATGGAGGATGGAAGAAAGAAAAATTGCAAAGGACAGATGAGAAGCTTTTAAATGCAGAGTTGGAAGGGATTCTGTGGATTATCAAGTCCAGCACCTCTCAAAGAGGAACAGTGGGGAACTGAACTCCCAACCTTTGGCTAAACATGCCTAAACATCTGAGCTATCCAACAATTCTCTTAACGTTTTTCATTGAAAATTGCTTCAGACACTTTAGTCTGATATTGATTATGGTCTTGTAAATTATACCTTCTGATTAAAAGTCTATGATTAAAAAAGGACATATTACTCATTCATTTGTTCAGGCGAGGTTAGGGTGGCCTTGAACCCTCTTACAAGGAGGACAGTCCTTGATGGTGGATGGCCAGACAACCATCCTTCATCTGAAAATGACCTCCCTTTGTAGAGCTGACCAGTGCAAGTATGATTTATTTATTTATTAGGATTTATTTATTTAGGATTTATTTATGATTGAAGGATAAAGAACCATTCCCTGCATCAGGGAAGCAGAAACTGCCCACCTCACAATGAGCAGCACTTGGGTGGCACAGTCGTTAGGCCTTCTGCTTAAACTAAAGACGTTATTTCTAATTTTGCAATTGTATGCAACTTAATAAATGCAATGTTATGCAAATAAGTGTTGTCTTTCATCCAGCATTTTGATGATGTCAAGGTGGACACCTGATGCATTAAGCATTAGCCCCAGAAGGGAAGGGTTGGATAAGTGAGAGCTGGTGTTCTTTCTCTTTGCTCTCTTTATTGTTCATGCACTTGAAGACAGCAGGTAGCAACAGCAAGGAAGGGTGGGCAGGCAGGTGAGCGAATTCTATCGGTCATAGAAATCATAGAAAAGTGAAGTTGGAAGGGGCCAACAACGCCGTCAGGTCCAGCCCCCTGCTCAGTGCAGGAATACAATCAAAGCATATCTGCCAGGTGATTATCTTAAGTTTTTCTTGAATGCCTCCAATGTTGGAGCACTCACCACCTCTCGAGGTAACTAATTCCACTGTCATACTGCTCTAAGTCATACTGACCTCTACTGGGTCAGCAGCAAGTGCCTAATTAAGGTCATGAGACTCATGAACTTCAACAGCTCCCCAATGATGCCACTCATTTAAGAAACTACAGCAGCACCTCAGTCCCAAATTTTCTGCACTCTGAAAAATTTTGGGGTAAGCCACTGCTCCTAATCAAGGGATAACCCTCTCTTTGTCTCAAAATACTTTTTATTTGCAACAAGGGAATCTACATAGCTTCTCTTAGAATTCTCTTAGAATTTATCTAAGATGGTTCTAAGCAGCAATTAGTGGGGAATGGGGAACAGAATAGGGCATCCTTGCATTTTGAACTGAAGTCCTGCATAAGGCTTTCCCATATACTTCCGTTCAGCTATTGCAGGAAGCAGGTAGGGATGTAAATCCTCATTTATCTCTTTGCTCTAGATGCGAGCAAGGAACCCTACAGTTTTTCTTATCACTCGCAGATCTCCAATATATTTTCTGCTGATATTCATGAGAGTTCTTGTTTTTGTGCAAAGGATAATTTGGATACATTGTACAGAATGAACAAGTGCATAACCGTTATAATCTGCGCACCTTGTGCAAAGCTACAATACCTGCCACCTCGCCGCATGGACTTTTAAGCATCTGAAGCACTGAATGGGTTGTTTTCATCTCTTTGGTCGAACAAGCGGTCCTGTGCTTGTTGTATATCTCTCTGTGTCCTTTACTTCACTAGTTTGTGCAGAGATGTTGTAAGCAAATTACACAAATCTCAGCACAAAAAGACTTCTTGTTTTATTCTCATGCTGGAAGTGAGAAGCCTGATGGGGGTCAATTGTTTCTTGGCAGGATTTTGTGTTGTGTTGGGTCTGTGTTCTCTCTCTGAAAATGAGCAATTTTGTAAGAATTCTTCACATGCCTAGAAAAGTGACACACAATTGGATGGGTCCCTCTTTAATCCACAATAGTTCCTAATGCTTTCGAAGGGCTATACTACAGTGGGGTCTCTACTTAAGAACGTCCCTACTTAAGAACAATCCAACTTAAGAACAGCTCCATTTGCTAAATTTTGCTTCTACTTGAGAGCAGAAATCCAAGATAAGAACAGGAAAAAAAACCTTTCCTGCTCTTTTTTTAACCTTAGGTCATCTTAGGTTAAAAAAAAATTCTCCCCCTAGTGGTAGAGTACGTATTAACCAGCTTTGCATTAGTTCCTATGGGAACTAATGCTTCAATGTACGAACGCACCTCTACATAACAAAAAAACAGCCAGAACGGATTAATTGGTTTTCAGTCCATTCCTATGGGAAATTTTGCTTCAACTTAAGAACGTTTCAACTTAAGAACACCATTCCAAAACGGATTAAGTTCTTAAGTAGCGGTTCCACTGTAGTTTCTATGGACGGAAAAGAACAGATACGGATTAAATGGTTTTCAGTGCATTCCTATGGGAAATGCAGATTCAACATAAGAACTTTTCAACTTGAGAACCACCTTCCAATACGGATTAAGTTCTTAAGTAGAGACCCCACTGTATATCCCTTGTGTCCAGTTCAGTTTAGCTCTAGATGACATTGGTCTCCCTGTTGCAGGAGTGCCCTTTCTTTTCTTGCACACTTCAGGGGATAGGTGGGAACAGACAGAGAAGTTTATGGTCCATGTAGGAGCCTCGGGGCTTACTGGAAATCACTGAGTCTTTCCCAAACCTACGTATGTAGCACATTCCTCTAATTAATGTGTACAGCTCCAGTAAGTGGAAATGAATAAATAATGATCTGCAATCAACAATGACTTGAGAAAGACTTTTCTGACTGGGAACTACAAAACTAAGATACCAAGAGGGACCATTTTACTTCCCTGAATTGATGTCTTCATTTTAAGCCCAAGCTTATGGGACGTACGTAATAATACTTTTTGGAAGACACACTTAATAATAATAATATATAGAGAGAGATGTGTATATACACATACACACAAGTGTTTTAACTGAACTAAAGTGAGCGTTGCCGGAAATCCCTTTCAAAGTAGAAGCCTAGTAGAAAAACGGTGGTCATATCCTCTTGTCTTCTCAGAGAACAAAGTCATCACGTGTCTACAAGAAAGATCCAGCTAGCTATCTTGACTGATTCTTGTTAACAGACATGTATTCTCCTTGAATTTATCTAACACTGTGGTTCCCAACCTTGTGTCCCCAAATGCACTTGGACTACAATTCCCAGAAATCCTGGCCAGCAGAGTTATTGGTGAAGGCTTCTGGGACTTTTAGTTCAAGAACATCTGTGGACCCAAGACTGAAACACATAGATTGGATTTCCCAAAAGCAAAGGTTAGGATGGTGATGCTCTGGCCACGTGACCACGGAAGATTGTCTTTGGACAAATGCTAGCTCTATGGGTTGGAAACGGAGATGAGCACCGCCCCCTAGAGTCGAACATGACTAGACAAACATTGTCAAGGGGAACCTTTATCTTTAGTCGGAAAAAAGTAACTTTTCCACGTTCTCCTCAGAATTCAATTTCCCAGATTCCCTGCTTATGTTTGGTTTTCCCTCCTTGCCCCCAACTACTCCATGGAGGGCCAATCTTCTCCACGAAGGCTAGGTGTCTTCTACTCAGTGTTTAACTCCTGGTGCTCAGTCTCAGCAAGGGTTTGTATTGGTTATATGCATCTGAGGCTCCCAGTTCTGACAATTTGCTCCCTCTACTGCCCTCTGTCTGTTTTTCTAGTAAATTGGGCCAACTCACCTGTATGAATGGAGGGAATGCCAGCTAGTCTGCAGCACCAGCCAGTGTGGGCTGAGTCAGCTGATGCCCAAGGTCCTTTTGCTGTCCACCAGGGCATGTAAAAGCTTAACTTCAGTCGGAACAACATGCCTACTGTGAGAGAACATGGTCTCCTTGACTTACCTCTGACACCGATTGCTTGACTTGTCTTCCGTCTGATTTGGACTAACTGCCCACTTCTGTCCACTTATTGGCCTGAGCTGCTGTTTTGGACATCATCTCCTGCATATTATGGATTGGTACCTGCTTCTGGTTCATAAGATTTCCCTTGGTCTTTGACTGCTAGGAGTGAGGCCAGATATCTTTTATGTTTTTTAAAGGGTTATTTTAGGTTTTTTTAAAGAAGAGATAATGGTGCGTGGTGGCACTGCGGGCTAAACCTCAGAAGCCTGTGCTGCAGGGTCAGAAGACCTTGCAGTCGTAAGATCGAATCCACGCGACGGAGTGAGCGCCCGTCGCTTGTCCCAGTTCCCGACAACCTAGTGGTTCGAAAGCATGTAAATGCAAGTAGGTAAATAGGGACCACCTCAGTGGGAAGGTAACTGCGTTCCGTGTCTAAGTCGCACTGGCCATGTGACCACGGAAGATTGTCTTCAGACAAAACGCTGGCTCTATGGCTTGTAAACGGGGATGAGCACCGCTCCCTAGAGTCAAACACGACTGGACAAAAATTGTCAAGGGAAACCTTTACCTTTACCTAAAGAAGAGATTATTCCTGCCTTTGTGGCCAAAAATTGATATTAAAGGTCGCTGTACGTAGTAAAATTTATATGCAAATGAAAAAATATAAGGTCGATAGAAATATAGGCCTCCTCTGAAGGGGAAGGCTAAAATTTCCTTAATCTAATGCCCTCTAGATGTGTTAGATTACAATTCCCATGCTGAACGAGGAATGATAAAGAGTTGTAGCCAAACACCTTTGAGGCCTGAAGCACTTCAGTTTTTGATCTTAAGTGGTCTGGTCAATAAAGGTGTAGAAGGTGTCATTTGCAGCCCGTGTTGTTTTCCTCCAATACTTTCCCAGCTGGGATGTCTGTCTTCATATAAACCCCAGGAGCGATGACCTCAGATTTCAAAATGCTTCCTGTGAGCCCATAATTAATTGGACTTAGACATTCACAGTTTGGGCAAAAATATACTAAGCAGAATAAACACCAGTTTATGGGGGCTTCAGTTACAGCCGTGTGTTCCATTTCTCTGCAGTTGCTCGAAATATGCACCTCTCTGGTCATTTTTCCCCCTGTATATATTAATCAAAGAAAAGGTTGAGGTGGTCACCTCTCCACAGCTAAACTGTTGTTATGACACACAGAAGGAAAGAAATATCAAAATAGCCTTCTTCTCCAAGAAAGGTGATTAGTGTGGCTGAAGCCTTCCTTAACCACCTAGGCAGGGATGTCCATGCGGTTCTGGCTTATACAGAGAGCTGGGTAGCAGGCCTTTCTAATCTCATATAATTGGCTTTTCAGCAAGGGAATCAACGTGGAGCAAAATGCACCCTTTTCCAAACAGCATTTGTTAGATGGAATTGTCTTAAAGACTCGTCTGCGTTGCACTCACTTGTGGAGAACATTCAATTTGTAAAAGGTATACCTTGTCTGGAATCCTGTTGCTTAGCTCAGCAAGTTGTAACTAGAGCAGTCTCAATGAATCAGTGGGGATTTAATGAGTTAACCCCTCTTTAAATTCTGTTGATTCAGGGGTCTACTCTAATCTTGACTTACCCCATTAAGCAACAGGATTTTAACCACTATGTACATGTCTCCTGCTCTTCTCCATAACTGATTAGGTAAGTTAAGAGAAGATTAATTTGCTAGGTGGGCACCCGCTATTGCTACAAGCAGAAGGAAGGAAAGAATTAACTTGATTTGTTTTATTTTATTGAGCAGCTCTTGCACCTCATTTTCCTGATGAGAACAAGGTGAACAGATCATGTGGATGTGCCCCAAGAGTTGTTGGCTGTTCTCATCTGCCTAAAGCCATGTGAGCCTTCCCTACCTTTCTGACAATTTCTAAATTGGCTCCCTAGAGTGAAAGAGGGCAAGGAAACCAACAGTTTGTATGGCATACCTGATCAATACCTTCTATGTGACAAGCAAGCATCATTGCCTGCTAGGAGTCATCTCTGGGCAAAAATTGTCAGTCTTCCAGCTAAAAATACCCCCCAAAAAAGGAAGCACAGGCACTAGTTAGATTCAGGCAGCTGTACTTCTATGGATCAAATCTCCCTCAAGTAACATTGTCAATGTCTACTAAAAATATTAGTACCTGATTGACGGGTTGGGATAGCACCAACGCCCTTTAGCTATTTATAGTGAAGCAGCAGTTTCTACATGGTTCAGAATAAGTACATTTTTCTCACAAAATACAATTTTGCCTATTGTTACATGTTCTCACCCTACACATTTCAAGCTGTGAGACTCCAGAGATGTTAGGGCTTATCCAGACTCAGAATATGGAGCAATGCCTTTTGGACTACAGTTCCCAGAATCCTCTGTAGACCAGACCCATATGGAATTCTAGAGGTTGTAGTTCCAAACCACCCTTATTTCCCCCAGATCTGCTTAGGGTTTCAATTTCCTTTTGGAAGAAGTCTTTGGAAGCTGATGATATTTTACAGTATCTACGTTTACTTGAGGTTACAAGTACCTAGGCTGAGCACAAGTGGAGATTTACATCCTGGCAAGAGAAAAGATATTCATATTTGTCTCCCGGGGGAGACCAATTTAACCCTTCCCCCTGAACCAGGCCATCCATTGACCACTTGTAGCACAGTGCATGTGGCCCGTCATCGTTCGCATTGTGCTAGTCACGGAAGTAGCCTGGCTGGGGCCTCCCCAGGCAGCTGACCAATCCAGCGAGGAGGTGGGATGCCAAATCTCCCGACTCACCTGCTGAGTGGTCAGCAGCACAGGGGGGTGGGGAAGCCCGAGCTGGGCTACATCCATGATTGGCTCGGTGCAAACAACGGGGGCCGTGTGTGCCACACCACAAGCTGTAAGTGGATGGCCCGGTTCTGGGGCCATCCACTTACAGCTTAGCCACCTGTGGTGGCGATATTCGTATCCATTTAATCCAGGAGACAAATATGAGTATCCCACCTATGGTGGCAATATTCGTATTTGTTTAATCAAATATGAGTCTCCCATCTCTAAACCTGACCCTCTCACAGATTTCTAAATTGCCATCCCAAAAATGCTTCAGGAGTTCTCCTTATTTTACTTAATAACAATAAAAATGGCATGCTGTCAAGCCAAGTCTTATGGCAGCTCTTTTAGGATTTTCCAGGTAGAGACTACTCAGAAGCAGTTTACCATTCCCTTCTTCAGGGAGTGCTGTTCTACTGTACAACTTGCCCATGAACCCACAGGCTGGCTGTGCTGTTACTTTTTTTTTCAATTACAACTAATCACTCCTCCAAAATCTGTTCCTCCACCTCCACCCAAGCCTCCTGGAAACCTTCTGACCTTTCCCAGAATATGTGGAAGTTTTAGGTCTCTAGCAGCAACAAGAGTGTTTGTCCCATGATGGATGCATGGCACTGTCATTGTGAACTCGGTAGGCGTGCTGTTGCATCCTTGCTCTCGTCTGTGCTCTAAAATTCTTGCGGAGGCCGGGTGCCAAGGCCTTGCAGTAACTCTGCGGCTGATGCTTCCAGATTTGATATTGCTATATTTATTTTATGAGGTATCAGTTGTTTGTTATGTTTCATTAACATTTCATGCCATGCCTCAGCGGCCTTGGCTGCTTGTCCCATCACAAGGAACCTTCACAATACACTGGGTCTCTTCTCTTCAGTCTCCTACAACTGCTTCTCCCTGTTCCTGACTTCTTCAAACCATTCTCATCACTCAATGCAATCAAGGATAGCTTATCAGTATAGCTGCTGCGGAATTAGAAGTGTTACCCATTCTAGGCTTCTGGTGGGGCAGAAATATCCGAAGAATTCTGAAGAGATCCCAAAGCATGTTCATTAAAGTTAGTGGAATTAGTGGGATTTCACTGAGGTTTGCAGGGACTGGAATGGATTTTTTAAAAATGCTGCTGCCTGAGGAAAAGGGCAAAATGGCGCTTTGCTTACCTCACAGGGATGTTTTACAGTCTTAAATCCTAAAATAGTAATGTATAGTGGTGCCTCGCTTAACGAGCGCCTCGCTGAGCGATGAAATCGCTTAACGAGGCGCTCTGGGCCATCGCTGGAGCATTTGCTCAGCGATGGCCCCTATGGCGATTTTTCGCTTTGCGATATTCGCTAAGCGATTCGCTTAGCGAATATCGCATAATGAAGCGGGGGAGAACAGCTGATCGCCGGTTCCAAAATGGCCGCCGGAAGGTCCTCGCCGCATTTTCACGCCCTGCCCTCGCTTACCGAGGGCGCGAAAATGGCGGCGCTATGGAAGAACCTCGCACAGCAGTGAGTTTTCAAGCCATAGGGACGCATTGAATGAAGTTCAATGCGTTTCTATAGCTTTTTTATTTTCGCACAGCGATGTTTCGAGGCACCACTGTATAGCCTACAAAATTAAATTTTAAACTGCCCAGAGAGTGCTTTTAGTGCTATAGGGCAGTATATAAGCAGCATGTTTTGCTTTAATCAGCATAATTTCTTAGACTTCTTGTTCTCTACAAAACAGGAGGATTGTTCTCTACAAAGGAGGCATATTGCCACCCTTCTCATCATGATAGCCTGCATTTATCAAGTTAAAAACATGGATTGATCTAGGGCAGTAATGCTTGGAAGTAATGTGAATTGAATGTTCTTTCACGTAAAGTTATATTCTGCGCAAGAGAGACATTTTTAACAAGACTCTTTATATTGAAAGTCTATGCTCAAAATATGGGAAACTGTTTCCAGAATAAGTCAATGTAAGAGGAGAATGTGTCCACCACTCAATTTCAGCTGGCTCCATCTTTTCATGCTAAACAAACATTCTGTAGATATATGTAGGCAAAAGGTATCTAGCCTAAACTCAAAATTATTTGTTACAAGGCTATGGTCTTCTTGCCATGAATTATGTCAAATCTAGACCAAATAAATCCCTAGGATCTAGTTGGGACCCCAGGTCTGTTCGGGGCCTGAGATATTCTTGGACTACAACTCCCAGAAGTGCTTGCCAGCACAGCTAGTGGAGAAGGCTTCTGGGAGTTGCAGTCTAAGAACATCTGGGGACCCCAAGGTTGGGAACCATTGAACTCTTTCATAATCTGTATAGAGGAGCAATTTGGATTTTTTTTACTGCTTTTACACTTTCTTTTATGCTCAAAATTCCCCAGCTTGTGTGAGCTGTGAAATTAGGGGAGTGGTTGATTTAAAACAAGAACAAAAATAACAAAACACCCGCTTGAAGACTGTGGAATTGAGAAAAGTGGTTTTGCTCATACGTGATCATACTGTAACTGGATGGGGTTAGAATACTTTTCTTGTTAAAAGGCTGGGATGTTCCTTGTCAGCGCTGTTGTCCTGATTTAACAAATGTGCATTTTATTTAATGCTAACAAGTGCTGCCGTCCACTGTGATGAAAAGATATCACCACAGGCTTTTGCAGGCCTCCTTAATAAGCCACAGTGCACACATCAGTTCATTTATGAGGAAGCTTATTGATGGCCAGGTTATTGTATGGACCACCAATTTCGGTGCTGAGTTTAGGATGCATTTGTTGTTGTTTGGTTGTTTAGTCGTGTCTGACTGTTCGTGACCCCATGAACCAGAGCACGCCAGGCCCTCCTGTCTTCCACTGCCTCCCGGAGTTGGGTCAAATTCATGTTGGTCGCTTTGGTGACACTGTTCAACCATCTCATCCTCTGTCGTCCCCTTCTCCTCCTGCCTTCACACTTTCCCAACATCAAAGTCTTTTCCAAGGAGTCTTCTCTTCTCATGAGACAGCCAAAGGATTGGATCCTCAGTTTCAGGATCTGTCCTTCCAGTGAGCACTCGGGGTTGATTTCCTTCAGAACCTGATTGCACCAGAAGGAGGTTTAAGGAGAGGGGTCTCTTTTAAAGCAACCTTTCTGTCTGCCAGGAAATTTCACCAACCTGGTCCTGAAAAGGTCCATCTTGGGCAAAGATTAGGAATGGACTGGAATACTTTTCCCTGTACGTCGTGTGATTGCTGGAAAATAGATCACACCAGGCTGCTCCACCAGTGGTCTAAATTGTCATGTGTTTCTCATGTGATCACACCATGGCTGCCTATAAGTCTAGTTGTTGACACTTGGCCAAGATAAGCAGCTGTGCAGGTGCTGCAAGAGTGTTAGTTGCCCAAAAATTAAACACCATGTCAGTATACCCAATGCACCCCAGTATATCAGTGCTGCCTATGATGCCATAGGGTGACCAATAGTAATACTCATTCTCTTGAAATAACTCACCTTATAAGGTGTACAGTTTAATTCTGCATTGCCAGCCCCCCCCCCAAGCAAGCTGGGTACTCAGTTTATCAAACTCGGATGGAAGGCTGAGTGAGCCTCAAGCCAGTTACCTGTGATTGAACCCGGGTCATGAGCAGAGTTTTGCCTGCAGTACAGCAGTTTAACCACCACGCCATAGCTTTGCACTATTCAAAGGAAGAGTGGAATAGGATTCAGATTATTATACCTGCAAAAGTTGACCAATCCCAGTCGAACAGCTATATTGACAACTCAAAGAGGTTAGCTTCAAAAAGTAAAAACTTTAATAAAACAGTAAAAGATCAAGTTGATTGCATCCTGAAGATTACAGGATGTGTTTTCCTGTTGAAAGCTTGATCTTTTATTGTTTTATTAAAGTTTTTACTCTGAAGATAAAACCCCTCAAGTTGTTTTGGGTTAATTCCGTCCATTTGACTAGGATTGGTCAACTTTTATTATGCTCCAAGAAAGCAGAAAATTTGTCATGTTATACTTGTGTTTACATGCACAGAGATACCACTTCTGCATGAGCCCTCTTTTATTTTTTAAAACTCACTAGTGAGAGAAACAGTAGCACATCAGGTGCCTTTTCTCTAAATAGCATTGTCTCTAGAATTACACAGAGTTTTTAGTGATACCTGGAGCCAAGTGAAAACAGGGACCTATTTCATCCCTCCACTTCTCTTGACGATGTTGGAAATTTTATTCTGCCACGGACAGAATGGACATTTTCCATTCAGCTCATGGCTGTTGTTTTGCATAATTCTGCAGTATGTGTAAACTATTCGGAGTGGTAATTGTTTGGAACAGGGTAGGCAAATGTCAGTGGGCTTAGGGGACAATTTTTTGCCAGCAGACAACCCCCCCCCCCCCCCGGCTCTCTTGTTGCAGAGCTTTGAATTTCTCATTAAACGTCTCCTTTTTACACACAGCGGAAGTACAGAGATCCACAGAAAATAGTTTCAAGTTCCCCGGAGTCCACCCCTTTCAGATTAACTGGCACTTAAAGTCTCAGTAACTCACTCTGAGACATTTGTAGCAGAAAGAATAAAAACATTCCATTACTTACAGATCAACAGAAAATACAACAAAGTCAACTGACGTATTCTCAAAAGTCAATTGACATCAACAGACTAAAGAGTGAGAAGAAGCCCTTAGAAGAAAGGCGGGGCTCTTTTTGAAATCTGAAACAAGAAGGAATAATTGGCAAAATGATGGTTTAAATGGGGTTTTTTCGCTGTGCGATGATGTGTTCCCTGCTTTGGGAACCGATTTTCGCTTTACGACGATCAGCAAACAGCTGATCGTTGGGTTTCAAAATGGCTGCCGGCTGAAGAAAATGCCCCCCTGCTGTTTTTAGGACTGATTTTTCGCACTACAGGCACCGAAAATAGCTGCCCCTATGGAGGATCTTCGCTGGATGAGCAGGTATTCAGCCCATTGGAACGCATTGAACGGTTTTCAATGCGTTTCAATGGGTTTTTAAATTTCGTTTGATGACGTTTTCGCTCTACAGTGATTTCGCTGGAACGAATTAATGTTGTCAAGCGAGGCACCACTGTAATGCCCAGAAGTGGCCAGTAACTGCCCTTTAAAACTCAACAGACAGACGGGAAATACTAGGATGAGAGCTCCCAGTTTCTATTTTTTTTTAATGGACTTGGGACTAGAAATGTTCTAGCATGTCTCTCCCAGCCACTTTAAATGAAAACTGCTGCTCCTGGACATCTCATGATACCTTGTCAGGCAGCTCTAAGTATCAACCTCTGTGTTCATTCCCCTACAGCATCTCTTATATCCCAGTACAGCATCTCAGGTGGGTGCTCTTGGGAGGGGGAGCAGAACACCGAGGCCTTTGGGGAAAAGAAGAGGCTGACAACCCCAGTGACTCAGGCCAACCCTGAGTAACATCGCCTGCCACCCTAGCCACTGATGCCGGACTTGAACCTTATGGCACAGTATGTCTGTGAAGTCTGTGCCGCACACATATCTAGAGTATCTTGTGTGATACTTTAAACTCTCCAGTTGGTTTACTGTGGGAGCATGCATCCAATTCTGTGATGTGTGTGGTGGTTACTCAGCACCCCAAGACCACTCAAGCAGCTTTAAAGTATGAGATAGTAGAGAGGATGTTGGGCTCTGGATTGGGAGAAACTGAAATTGGGAATTTACTTGGACGTACTAGTTCTGGACACCACCTTTTAAGAAGGATGCCAACAACTGGAGCATGTTCAGAGGAAGATGACAAGGATGAATGGAGATCAAGCCCTGTGAGGAAAGACTGAAAGAACTGGGCATGTTTAGCCTTGGGAAAAGAAGAGTGAGGGGGAAATAGGATAGCACTTGTCAGATACTTGACAAATAGTCACACAGAGGAGAAGCAGAATCTGTTCTCAATCATCCCAGAGTGCAGGACACATAATAAGGGAGTCAAGGTACAAGAAGCTAGATTTAAGCTGAATATCAGGAAAAACCTCTTAACTGTTAGAGCAGTATGAAAATGGAACCAATTACCTTGGGAGGTGGTGAGCATTCTAGTGTTGGAGGCATTCATTAAAAAGAAAACTGGACAACTATCTGTCAGATCTGCTTTGTTTTGGATTCCTGCATTGAGCAGGGGGTTGACTCGATGGTGTTATAGGCCCCTTCTGATTCTATGATGCTAGACATGTCACTTTCTCCTTCTCTGTAAGGCAGTGGTCTCCAACCTCGGTCCTCCAGATGTTCTTCGACTTCAACTCCCAGAAATCCTGGCCAGCAGAGGTGGTGGTGAAGGTTTCTGGGAGTTGTAGTCCAAGAACATCTGGAGGCCCAAGGTTGGGGACCACTGCTGTAAGACAAAGACTACAGTTGGATGTCAATGTAGCTTGTCTGGTTCAAGCTATTTTCTGGTGACTACGTGACATGCAAGAAATTGCAAGTCCACCCAGATCTGTACTGTACCACATCCAGAACTTTTTTGGTCCACTGGCAGAGATATTCTTTTTGTGGAGCTGGGCTGGAATGATTGAGACCGGATCATGTTTTCATGGAAGAATTACCTTATAGGAGATTGTAACAGTGATCCTTACCAGAAGAATTCAATGTGATTTTATATTGGTATCTTATCAACATTAACCTACCCTGTAATGCCCAGGTCTGATAGCTAGCCCCCATCAACTAACTTAAAACAATATAGTGGAGAGAACTGCAGCTTTGAACATTTTTGCCTTTGTACTATTAAATTCTGGCTCTGAATTGTTACTCAGCCAAGAAACACGGAATCGCCACGTAACTTTTTCTACATAACCTATTTCACAAGGTGATTGTAACCAGGGCTTGGAAATAATGTATTAGGTTTAACTCATGAATGTTAAAAATGTTGCTTTTGTACTAACTGGAGGGCAAGCCAACTGATGCAAACAGTATTTAAAAAACAATGTTTTTCAAAAACGTTAAAAAGGCTTTTTGCAGCATGCTATTCTTTAGAAGCATCAGCTGGCATGCCCGCCTGTTGAGGCAAAACTAATAATTTTAATGCTAACATGTTAATGCTAACAAGCTGTTTTCAATCTCGAGTTGTAACAAAAAGGGGGTAACTAACCTTTTCTGTACCATGAATTTAAAAAAGCAATATACAAATGTGCCAAGTAAAAAAATGCAGCAGCTATGAGTACATGATGTATCCACACATATGCAACCCACAGTATTTCACATTTTAATGGATAGCATACAAATTGCAGACATTTTCTCTACTCTGCAAGCAGGGATGTGTATTTTATTCCCGGCATGTTCATGATTTTTCAGGACATCCTGGATTTTAAAAAGGCAGGGAACTCAGGACAGAAAGCAAAGTAAACTGCCTGAAAACAATGATATTTTGTAGTAGTAGTAGTCTAATTTAATAGCTTTCATTCTCTCACCTTTATTCTGGCTGGCTGGCTGTCATTTCAGAGTCACAGGGAAAACAATAATAATAATAATAAAACACCTCACACTAATGTTCTATAATGCACAGAACAATTGCTTTCAGTCTTTCATGCTGCATGCCCTTAAATGAGTGCCCAGGCCACAAATGCATTGTCGGTAATTACAGCAGGCAGTACCTTAATTTAATTTGTGAATGCACTTAATTGAGACAGGAGGGAATTCAGTGCTCCAGTTACCCATTTAGAGTACAACTGACAAAGTTTACACAAGACCCATTGCAGCAAATTACTTATGCAAGAGCTGCAGCCACATCTAGCAGTGCTAAACCTTTCTTGGTGATGATTCTCATTGATTATACAAAGATTTGGTAATCTCTGTATTTCTTGTTGAAGTACAGACAGACTCCTCTGACAGCAAATTGGTATAAAAAATATGGAACTGAGAGTTAATGGAGAAATTCCAAGGCAGGGAGATAAAGGCTGAAAAGACTTGGACACAGAGATCGGTTGATATGTGCCATTGTATGCTCAGGCCCAGCTTCTTCCCCATCCATCTGCTCTCCCTCCTCATCAGTATATAAATCAGTGGGGCCCTCGCAGCCCAAATTGCTAGTTGTAGCTTAGAAGATTGGCCAGGTGATCTGGGTACCTCTCTGGTTCACTCTGCAGGTGCTAAAACATAGATGGTCCACTCTGTAGATGCTAGCTTTTTAAAGCTAGATCCGGACAAGTCAACTCTTCTAAACAGAGATAATGACCTTTGTAAAGTAGGATACATGGTTCTCTAGTTCCATGTGTCCCCTCCCATAGCCAGGTCAACTGGTTGCCAGTCTATAATACCGGTGGGGATTGTAGGACTAACCATGTGCTGTACTGAACCCTTGAGTGAATCTCTCTGAAGGAGTCCTACTAGAATGAAGATGTTCAGAGGGGCATCCGTGAAAGACACAATCCAGAATTCTCCATAACTGCAGGGTGCCTGCTGGAGCACCTTGCAGTGACATCACACTTTAACACGGCTTTCATAGTTACTGCTAGTGCATGGGTCAACTACATTTTGACAATGAACAGGGATTATTTGAACCAGAGACAGATATACTTCAAGGAGGCAACAGAGTTGTCAGATACATGTGTCTGATTTTACTTCTGCAGCTCAAAGTGGGAAATTTAAATGTCCATGGGTACACAGTGTTGCTTTTAACCAAAACCTGGTACTTGTCATGGGCAGAAATTGTTGTGGACCTGGAGAAAAACAAGAACCCCCAGCTCAGGAAGTTGGCCAGGGCTCCTCCTGGAATGTAGGCCTTAGCAAGAGACCCCCTAATACTACTCCCTGTGTGACTGATTTGCAGCATGAAATCTTTATAATAGTCCAAGTAGTCAAGGAAACATGGAATCCAGGTAGAACTGCTAGTACCTTTGAGAGAGATGTTTTTGTCTCCATCATAAGCTGGGGAATTAGGGTGCTTTTACAGAGCTTGCTTGTAAAGATCTCTAGGGCAGAATAACGTGTACTTTCCTTTAAGATTGAGATTGCCTTGTGGTTCTTTAGAACCTTTAAACTCCCTCTTGAGTTATATGTGTGCTTTGCTCCTAAGTAGCAATTTCTGTCCAGAACATAGGCTAAAAATAGACGTTACTTCAAGCCAATTTAATACAGTCAACTCATCAAAATTTGGGGGGGGGGAACAATTTTTTTTGCCAGAGTTCAGTCTGATTGTTTATTCTTACTGACCACTTTCTGCATCAGGTTTATGGCGATTCACTCACTGTTACTCGATGTGAACGCTGTGGAGCCAAACTCAGTGAAGAGACCGGGAAGTCCTTGCAAGATGTCCAAGGCAGAGGGACTGGGTTCTAAAAATGATTGGCCTCACATTGTGAACTCAGGGTATGATCAGAGGGTGAGGAAGGTGTATGTCTGATGGTACCAGAGAGGGTCACTTTGCTGGGAGAAATCTCCCTTGAAGCAACCCTTCCACCTGTTGGGGAATTGTTTCAGCCCATTGCAAAAACGTAGTAGCTTTACCACTGGACTCAAAGGGTCCGGCTTGGGCCCAGATTGAGATCAGTCTGGAGTGCTATGCCCTGCACGTCATGCCGTCACTGGGATGACATGCCATCACACCCGTCCGTGCCACAAACAGACCCTGTTGCAAGCTATATGCCTGGGAGACCACACCCTCTGTTTTTATTACCATAGATATACCGTCTTGTAAACATATGACAAATGACATAAAGCTGGCATTCCATCAGGTTGCCTCTTTATCTAGCCCAGCATTTTTCGCTCTTGACACTGCATTGGTTCAAGGAGTTGCTTCCCCTTCCAACTTTACAATTCTCGTGTCCACTCTGAATGGCAGCAGGTCTATGACAGAAGTCATTCACATCATATAGCTTGTTAAGATTGTCTTTCCTTGTGCCCTTCCCTGAGATGTCAGGGATATAGAGATGGAAAAGAAGTCCCTGAGAAACCGCAAGGTGCCTCATGTAGGACTTATTAATAACATTACATGCTGCCTTGAGCAGGTTTGGCTGGGAGGGGCCTTTCTGGGCTGGGGTGACTGTCAGTCTATCTAGCGGTAACCAATCATTCCTTCCCTGCCTCTGAATTCAAAGAGAGCCCCGCCTCTCTGCTCAGGGTCTTTTTCCTTCTCTTTAGTCTGTTGAAGTTTGTTTCTGAAGGCAGCCTTATTTGTTTTGTCATTTTTGCTGTTCACAACTGTAAGTAAAGAAAATGTTTTTTATTTGTACTGTTACTAATGTCTCAGAGTGAGTTATTGAGACTGTAAGTGCCAGTTAATGAGAAGAAGGGAACTTCTCATTAACTGGCACTTGGCCTATGGAAACTAAAGGTATTTTGCTCTGTGAATCCCTGTACTTCTGCTGTGCAGCTAGAGGAATTTAACCGGAAATTCAAAACGCTGCAACATCTCACAGGTATTCACGCAAAAGTTATAAACAATAAACCTGCAAACCGGTCCTAATAAAGAAGAAGCTATCTTTGGGCATGGGCAGATTACGGATGTTGCTCAGTTCTTTGCTGAGCTCTACATACACTGCCTCAACATGATGAGACACCTTTATGAGGAATTCCCAATTCCAATGAGATTCCTCACCTCTAGTTCAAGATTAATATACAAGGAATGCTCTTTTTCCTTCAAGATTCACATAATATGCACGAAACGTCTGTGCACAAATCAGACAAGCACACAAGTGTGCAGCAGTGACACAAAGGCTGGTTGATTGTTTAAAAAGATGTATTCCCATCTGATATTTAAAAGATACATGCCACAAGGCAACAGCGAAAGAAGTTTTGTGCAGTCTATGCAAATCATGAAAAATTAATTCTGACAGCACCAGAAGATGTCTCACCATCTTATAGTGAAGGGGGGGCGGGAACCACCTTGAATCTCATGTCCTCACAAATAGAAGATAAAGCTTTCAGGCAAGCTTTTGAGACCAAACAGGTGCAGCCTTGAAAATTTACTGTTGAAAATTCAACTTGCTTTGAACGGATTCAGCAGCTTTTTCCTGCTTTCTGTCTCTTGAAATGCTCTCTTTGCTTTCTAAAGGCTATATAATCTTGGAAAACTCCACAAGCAGAAACCTCCTGGCCGAACCTCCACAACTCTGAATACAGAAGAGGCCTCCCCTTAGAAGGAGATTTTTGCTAGGGGACTCTAGCATTACAGCCGTAGCTGTCGTCCTCCATTCTCACGTAACGCTCGGTCAGCGTGCTATCTCATTGGGGCTGCCAAGAATGAATCCTAATTCTCTCGCGGGAATGCGCAGGCTACTGCTGCTACTTGATTGCTCTCATCCTACAAAAGTGGGTCAATCTGCAAATCACTGGGCTTACTTCTTTTTCATTCATCAAAATTACCTTAGTACAATGGGCGGTTGAACGATTATAAGAGTCCATGTTATTGTAAGGGGAATGATGGGCTTCAGGAAAATCAGAAACTCTGTTCTTTGAAACAAGAAATAACAGGGGAAGTAAAGGGGCTTGATGTGTCATGTTTTACAGAGAGCAGTCCTTTGTTTGAAGAGCTGCCACAATGACAAGTCTTCTTTCCGATGTTTTCTGTTTGAATGGCTCTCTACTCCAAGTCCAGTTTGAAGCAGGGAGAAACATTAAAAAAGGGAGAAGAAGAGGTCTTGGAATTGTACACCCAGCATCAGTCCCCGGATGATAATAAACAAGAGCAGGCAGGCAGATCACGGTTTAAAAATTTTAATTGGAGATTAAAACAGAACTGCTGGATAGCTCAGAGAGACCCTATTCAGCCGATTCTGGCCAGATTACACTGGCTACCCGTTGTCGCCCAGGCCCAATTCAAAGTTCTTGTTTTGACCTATAAAGCCCTAAACGGCTTGGGCCCTGGATTCCTAAAGGATCGCTTCCTTCCATAGGAACCTACCCGGCAATTAAGATCTAGCCAGGGGGCCCTCCTGAAAGAGCCGTCCCTCAAGGAGATAAGAGGGACTGCTTATAGACAAAAAGGCCTTTTTGGCAGCTGCCCCCAGACTATGGAATGCCCTCCCAAATGACGTCCGACTGGCGTCGACATCATGACATTTCCACATCAGGTTAAAACGTTCCTGTTCAGGACATTTTTTTTTAATTGAAGGTTTTAACTTTAATTGATAGAGTCATGGATCTAGATTGTTTTTGTAGATTGTATTTGTTTTTATTATAACCGTATTGGTTCTTAGTGTGTCTGTTTGTAACTGAACTGCTTTGATTGATGTTGGAAGCCGCTGGGAGATTCTAGCAGAGTGTGGGTGGCATGCAAGTCAGATAAATAAATAAATAAAGTTTCTGGCTGTGGAGCCAAAGGTTCAGAGTTCAGTTCCTCACGGTGCCTCCTTAACAGGGGCTGGACTGGATGTTCCATAGGGTCTCTTCCAGCTCTGCAGTTCTAAGAGCGTAAGGGTATATTTTATTTCTAAATATGCATCTAGACATAAAAATGAAGTGATCATTCTAAATAAATGTACCATGCTGGCGATGGGATACTAGGAATTGTAGTTTTTAAAAAAATATTCTCTGGATTGAATGCTGTTTTGTACAATGAGAACAGGAGAGTGCTCTCTCTCTCTCTCTCTCTCTCTCTCTCTGTGTGTGTGTGTGTGTGTGTGTGTGTGTGTGTGTGTGTGTGTGTGTAAGAGCATTAATTAGTGTGAGCTCTCAGATTCAACCAGAAGTGATTAAAAAATTTGATATGTTTTACTACCTTATCTGCTATTCGTAATTAAAATAAAATAAAGTACAGATAAAAGGAATAAGAATGAGAAGATAACTATCTTTGAGTTGTGTCGCATAAATGATTTACAGTTACAATGCTCACTTATGCAAAGAGATAAGGCAGAAATTTCTTTAGCTTGATTTTGTTGCCAGTTTTTGTTGCCAGTTTACTTAATTCACTGTTGCTGAACAGATATGCAAATTGAGGAGCAGTTCTACTTTGATAGGTGGACTTTTCCAAATTTGACAGTGTAGTTTTCCAATTAAAAATATATACAGTGCATGTAATGAGGTAGGAATATACATACCAGGGCACTGAAGCAAGATCGCATTGCCTAGCACAGTATGTTGAGGTAAATTCCTTGAAACAATTTACATTGGTCAGAACTGCATATGAAAATTTACAGTTTTAAAATGTCAGCGTGAAAACTCATGTGCTTTTCTGTGTGCACACAGAAATGTCATGCAGACATTTAAAAAATAGCACTTCATGATGCTCTAGAATTAAGATTGGAAAAATGGAAACACTGAAAATAGACAAATTAATCCATCACAAAGGATTTAGATTTGCATGAAATGTGCCCAAAATAGATTACATGCATACATGCACATTAGGAAATAGATATAGTTTAAACAGAAGTACAGTCCATTTAATGATCATTAGTACTTTGGCCATCTGATAAGAAGAGAAGACTCCTTGGAAAAGACCTTGATGTTAGGAAAGTGTGATGGCAAAAGGAGAAGGGGACGACAGAGGATGAGATGGCTGGACAGTGTCTGCGAAGCAACCAACATGAAATTGACAGACCTCTGGGAGGCAGTGGAAGATAGGAGGGCCTGGCGTGCTCTGGTCCATGGGGTCACGAAGAGTCGGACACGACTAAACGACTAAACAACAACAAGAAAGACTGTGACCTTATTGTACCTCGGTGGTCTACTATCCATTTGAAACTCTTTATGGCCAGTTTCAAGGCCCTTGATCTCATGTCTTGTATATTTTTTAAAAAATCTGTAATCCAGATTTATGTGGGCAACCCTTCAGATAGAGGACTGCCTCCTGTAAAGCAGGACATCTGGCCATTTTAGTTACAGTGAGGTTTTTAAACTTTGCATCCCCACCCAGGGCTACACTTTTGAGCTTGATATAATTCAGGTGACCAGTACAATGTGGGTGTGAAATGTATTTGATATAGCTTTGCCTCATGATTTTCTTTAATTAAAAGGAGGGTGGGCTCTGGCCATTGTTGGCTGATTGCTCGTATTTTATCATTATGAAACTGTCTGACCTTTTAGAGGTCTCCCTGGTGACCTTCTTATGCTGAGCAGCACTTATTTCCCAGGGGCATTGAATATTTATTTTGTCGAGGCACTTTATGCACATAGAGGTCAAAAAGAACCCAGGGCTTATAAATAGCCTGTCATAGATCATGATTGTGAAACAAGAACACAAAGGAGCCAAAATGTGGACACCTAGGGCTGAATTGAACTGTGTCCAGATTTCACTTCCATGTTTAAATAACCCCACTTCAGTGTATAAAGATGACTCTGTCAAAATAGCCAAACTAGGCAAACGCCTCAATTTGGTTAGTCCATTTGTTTGTCTTCCTCCCTTATTCCTGGTTCCTCTCAAAATGGCTGATAACACACATCAGATGACTTTCTATAGCTGAGTCCCATTCAACATTTTTGGGGTTCTGATGTCTGTGTGTCACAAGACTCTGGCATGAGATCTTCTCCAAGCTGATACAGAGTGATGGTTTGGGATTCCCAACTCTTGTTTTTTGACAACAGCTCAGTCACAATCAGGAGTATCAAGCGATTGGGAAGAAGCCTTCCACTCAGGAAGGAAACTTCAGGCATTAAAGGAGGGCTCCATTCACATGAGGTACGGAGGAGAACCCATGTGTCAACATCTGATTAAGCTGCATCTGGCCCATGAGTCTGGTACTGCCATAGGTAGATAGGAGTCATGCGGATGATTTGATTCAATCAGGGGTCACACAGGGACCCGTAGGGACTTACAACCTTGTGATGGCAATTCGAGTTGGCTGCTTGGTAACATCAGTGATGACAAGTGATGGTAATTGAGAACGGCAGCAGTTTAACTGAACAGTGCTGGAAACAAGAACAAGAGAGGTGTGTTTTGACACTTGCTGCAAATACTTGTGAAAAACTCCAAATATTTGTGGCTCCAACCTACAAGGAGCTGATGAAAAGAGCAGCCTTGCCTCAGATAACAACTTAGAGGACTGGTCGAAGAACGGTTGGCTTAAAGCGGGGCCCAAAGCCTGAACATCTATAAGCTGTCTGTCAACTTCAACCAGAATCTAGTGAGACATGTATAGTAGGAGGTGAACTGGACATGTCTTCCTTGCTATCATACCATGCAAGTTCCAAATGCTTGAAGAGACTAGCCTTTTTGAAAATGGCTTGTCTCTTCCACAGTGATAGCATAATCAGTAAGTGAAGTTTAGCAGCATATGAAGTTCTCATACCAATTTGCAGGTCCTTGCCTTTGTACTTTTGACAGGAGTGACACGTTCTTAAAAGGCTAGTTTCTGAAGGGCATTGATTTATATCCTAGCAGAAGTGTTCACTGCTGTCCATTCAAACTGCTAAGCTGCTCATCAGTTGCTGGTACCTCTCATCAGGTGCTCCTCATCCAGTTGCTGACAGGCCTTCTGTTCCTCCTGGTGCCAAGGTTCTTCTCCATTCAACAGTAATTTTGTGCTACTGCTTGGCATAAGAACACTGAAAGAGTGAACTGGCTTTCAGTGAATATTTCACTCCTAATTTCTATAGCAGTTGCTTCCTTGAAATTAATTGGCATAGGCTCAGGGGTAGCTAGAGACATTTCTGCACCCATTGTGAAAAGCCAGGGTAACCTCCTAATGCTAAACTGGGACTTAAATTTTAGGTTTTATGTTATAGTGTTGGAAATGAGAGCTAGGAAAGTGGCACCCTTTCTGGAATCAATAGACCCAGCTAGAATTGATCCATTGAATGAACAGGACTTTGATAAATCAAAATTTATGTGCACTGCATTTATTTAGTGTGTTTATTCTAATTGGGACTAAGAACTAGATTCCATCCTGTTACTTCAAACAGTTGTTTAGTGTTTTATCTTATGTTTAGTTTCATCATTGCCTTCTGTCTTCATGTCGTTAGATTATTAAATGATTTTATTATACAGTGGTGCCCCGCATGACGACGATAATCCGTTCCCCTGAAATCGCTGTTAAGAGAAATTGTCATCATGCGAAAAACAATTCCCCATTGGAATGCATTGAAACCCATTTAATGTGTTCCAATTGGGGAAATTACCTTGTCGTCCAGCGAAGATCGCCCATAGGGAAGCTATTTTCCGAGCGCCGATCACCTGTTAAAATGGCTGCCCTGCGAAGCATGGGTCTGGAAGACACATTTTAGGAACCCGACGATCAGCTGAAAAAAATCATCGTCTTGTGAACAAAAAACGTTCGCAAAGCACGGACCTAATCGTCGTCAAACAAAAATCTCCCATAGGAAACCTCATTTTGCTATCGCTATAGCGATCGCCAAAAAGTCATTGTCCTGTGGATTCGTTGTTCAGCGGGGTTGTCGTCATGTGGGGCACCACTGTACTATTTTATTATGATTGTGTATTTTTATTGTGAACAGCTTAGAGTAGTACTGCCACACTAATGGGAGCAATACATACATAGGTTCCCCTTGACAATTTTTGACCAGTCGTGTTCAACTCTAGGTGACGGTGCTCTTCCCTGTTTCCCAGCCATAGAGCCAGTGTTTGTCCGAAGACAATCTTCCGTGGTCACATGGCCAGTGCGACTTAGACACGGAATGCCTATTTATCTACCTGCATTTGCATGCTTTCGAACCACTAGGTTGGTGGGAGCTGGGGCAAGCGACGGGCACTCACTCCGTCATGTGGATTCGATCTTACAGCTGAAGATCTACAGACCTTCATACATACATACATACATACATACATACATACATACATACATACATACATACATACATACATACATACATACATACATACATACATTTATGTAGTAAACGTTACGTTGAATTTGGATTCTCAGAATTTCGTGAATTTCTTCCAGTTTACAATCAAACAGGCATTTTCCAAAAATTGGGAAACAAAGCACATGCTGATTTCCAAAGATGGCTCATGGTACCTGCCTACTCAGTGGTTGAAATCCTGTTTCCTAGTATGATAAAATTTGTAATTTTCAGTCCATTTCTAGCCAGCAAACAGAGTCACCGAATCAGTTCTTGGTGGTGTGCATTTTGGATGGCTTGGTTCATGAATTAGTGCCTCCTAGAACTATAGTGGGGGTCTTTTTATATACCAGCTAAGAATGAACTGAAAGTCATGAATTTTCTTTGGCTAAGCAACAAGATTTCAGCCAATGGCTTTTAGAACTTCAAAAGAACTTCCTTTCATTTGTGTTGAAATGCAAACCAGCCTAGGATGGCCATGCCATGAAATCAAAGAGCAGGAAAATACTTTATTTAGGGTTAAGGCAATAATGAATCTCACATGAAAATCTTTTTTCTGGATCTCATAGAAAGAAACCTGACCTGTTCCGGAACACGTTTTGCCCTTCATAATAATGGAAGCTTTAGAGCACCTTATTTTAAGTTGCTTCCTCACCAACAGGCTGTGAGTGAAGTGTTACATGTGAGTAACACTGAAGGTGATGTTCTGTAATTTGGAACTGCCTGAGATATGTCACCATCAAAGAGGATTTTGAAGCAGGGAGTGGGACAAAACAACTTGGTATCTAAATAAAGATTCTCATCTCATCTTCTTTCTATAGTAAATTGTTCACAGCTTTACATGACACATGTGTATAGTGTGAATTATGAATAAAACCATTCCTTCTCTTGTGTTCTGATGAGAACAAGAGCTGGAGACAGAGTGTCTGGAACCTCTTTCTGAAATAAATAAAAATGTTGGATGTTCACATTTTGTCCTAGATCTGTATTTTTCTTTTTTTGATGTGCAGCGTTGTAAGCTACGGAATTGTACCAAAGACAAATGTGGTGATTCTGTAGAAGTCTTCTGAAATTTCTGAATATGCAAATCCCAAACAAAAGAAAGGAAGAAAGGAAGAAAGAAAGAAAGAAAGAAAGAAAGAAAGAAAGAAAGAAAGAAAGAAAGAAAGAAAGAAAGAAAGAAAGAGTATGCTCTGTACGCTCTTACAGTAAAACAAGATTTTGCCTACACCAAATTTCAGAGTGAATCCTAGTATATTCCCCAAGGAACTTAAAAGGAAGCTGAGAGAATTTTGATAAATGTGGAGGTGTTTCCTGCATTTGGTACCAAGTAAGGCTGATAAATAAATACTTGGAGGCATCCAGATTTGATGTACAGCTCTTCCAAGATGTACCAGGTTGAATCCTTAGAAAAAGCTGAATGTTGGAGCCCCTGTTTTGCAAATGGAAGACTAAGGCTTAGAGGCTCATCTAAGACCATTTTAGGCTTAGATGCTCTAATCTTTTTCATCCCCGGATGACCAGTACAACTTGAGAAGCTGTCCTGTGTCCCTCAGATATGTGGTTAGTCAGATGAGATAAGAGCTGTCCCCAAAAGACTGTGGCTGCCAAACCCAAGGGCAGACCCTCAGCATGCATGGAATACCTCCTTTCAATCTACTATTCTGTGTCAACAGCAACTAGTTTCACTGAAGGCAAGTTCTCCATTCATTCCCCCCACACCACCATTCCTTGGATATGGGCTCTTTCTTGAGTGTATATAAACAACAGGTGTGGGATAGCTTTCTTTGCAAGGCCCCTCCCCTTTGATGAGGTAAGGTAAAGGTAAAGGTTCCCCTTGACATTTTGTCCAGTTGTGTCTGACTCTAGGGAGAGCCAGCATTTGTCCAAAGACAGTTTCCGTGGTCACGTGGCCAGCGCCACTAGACACAGAACGCCATCACCTTCCCACCAAGCTGGTACCTATTTATCTACTTGCATTTGCGTGCTTTCAAACTGCTAGGTTCAAACGTTTTGTGGAACCTTTGATGAAAGGGACCACAAAACCCAAAATCTGGTAGGAAAGGAAAGAAGGAAGAAGATGAGGCTGTAAAATGCCACAGAATTCGTTTGCTTTTGTGCAACGAACTAACACAGCATTTCCCTTTTGGAAAATCCGGGAACCCCTGTGTTGGACCCCCTTTCAACTCTAAATCCTGTGGTAATATTCTGACACACTCCCCGTGTTGGACCTCCTTTCAACTCTAAATCCTGTGGTAATATTCCAACGCACACGTCTGTTCTCCCCACATGGGTTGAAATAGCTGCAGTACAGAAAGGTGAGGATGGAAAGAAGCAGGGAACTGCAACTGGCTTGCTATGTCTTGTACCTGTTTCAATACTGATACGTTCAAAATGTCTGTAAGACAAAAGACCTGTCTGTGCTCCAGCTGGCCTTGGCTTAGACTTGGTTGATGTCGGAGTAGAGATTGTGCCATCTTGGCGTGCTACTCTGTGTTCTTCCACATGGTGCCAAATTCAGAAGAAGCATCTCTCTCACATACTAGCAGTACATTCTATTGTGCCAAGAGAGTTTGGTTTGTGGGGCCTTGTCAGCATTATTTCTTTGATTCTTCACTTATATTTCCTCCTTTTTCTGAGTCTCAGATTATGTAAAGTGTACTTTGAGGGCTACAAGTGGCCTCTCAGACTACCCATGGGTGATTTTCAGATCTGCTGATACTTCTGCACCTCCCCAAAGTACTTTAGCCCCCAGGGACCTGTTTTTAAACCCAGAGGTCAACATCCTGCTGTGAAGGAATGTCCATATGGGCCTAAAGCAGGTTGTGGGGCAGGGTGAAAATGGCCTCAAATGGCCTCATACAGAGTGCTGTTGGCTTTTGGGGGCCCACTTCTTGGGGCAGAATAGGACTTTTGGGTTGAATCCTGGTGACCTTATGAATGAGCAATTTCCAAGAGGTCCAGTCTTCAGCTTCCCTCCTCAGCTCTTGTACACTCAAACCTGTGGTTCTTTTAGGGAGTCAGCCCATATCAGATTCGGTCTTCCTCTTTTCTCATCATTATGGTCTTTTCCAGGGAATCCTGCCTCCACATGTTGTGCCTAAAGTAGGACAGCCTCAGCTTTAACAGTTTTGCCTCCAGAGGTAGTTCAGGCTTGATTTGATCTAGGATGCCCTTGTTTGTCTTTTTGGCAGTCCAGGGTTCCTGCAAAGCTCTCCTCCAGCACTGCATTTCAAATAAATCCATTTTTCCCCTGTCAGCTTTCTTCACTGCTCAGCTTGCACACCCCTACATAGAAGTGGTTGGAAATGCAATAGAGTGGATGATCTCCAGTGACACATTCTTAACACTGGACAGTCCTTTCTAATTCCTTCATTGGTGCCCTTCCTAGTTTCAGTTTTCTTCCAATTTCTTGGCCTCAATCTCCATTTGGATTGGTGATTGCTTTATTTAATGTTTATTTGAAAAAGACAACAACCCTCCTTTCTCCTTAAAAAAGATCCAGTTGAACTAAGGTAAACAAAATCTCTTAACTATTTTTATTTCTGTCCTTACCACAAAACCGCACGATGAGACAGTCCAAAATGAAACAAGCTCTTGCAAAATCAAAGCCACGGTTTCTTCTAGTAAGACAATCCATCTCATGTTTGATCTTCCTCTTTTCCTGTGGCCTTCAACTTTTCCCAGCATTATTATCTTTCCCTGTAAATCTTATCTTATTATATGCCCAAAGTATGACAGCCTGAGTCCAGTCCTGTTCCTGAGGGTGCTCCAAATGTTTGAGAATTTTTTTTGTACTCAAAATTTCCTGCCTTTAGCCATTCCAGCCAGGGAATTGTGGGTAATAAAGTACAAAACTCACAGGCTTTGACTGGAATGTACTATTCTCGTCGTTGTCCTGGCAACAGAGATAACAATAGGACGAGAGAGAAAGAACTAGAAAACAGAATGACACTCCAGCAAAACGGGGATATCCCCACTTATGGAAATACCTCCCAAAAGGGAAGTGTGGGTGGAGGAAACAATTCATAGGTATCAGCGTTGCCAGGGAGACAGTCTCGGAAACTTGCCCATTCTGTCAGGAATGTGGGGGTGGCTTTGGTCTGTGTCAGATTCCGTGCATCCCTTGAGTTTTTTGGTGGTTATATTCACATCAATGGGCCACTGACTTATGTTGGAAAGGAAAAGGGTTGATACAACGTGATGGGGGTTGAGGACAGGGCTTGGGGGAGCAGGGGAGAGAATCCCCCAGCTGCTGCCGCAGACAGTGTTTTGGAAATGGGAACCATGTAGAGGCAGCGGGGGGGGGAGAACAACAGCTGGCTTGCACGGCAACAACAACACGTGACTGCCGTTCTCTCAGGGAAGGCCTGACATGCCAGCACTCTAGGAGCTTCCACCTACCTGGTTGGCGTCACATCTGCAGTTTTTAAAAAATCCCTCAAATCCTTTGCCGGCTGACAGGAGGGGGTCTTTATAAATAGTTCAGCTCGCTGGGGAGGCATCCCAGAGGAGAAAGAAAGAGAGTGTGTGTGTCACACGAGGCTGTATGAAGGATTCCAAAGTAGAGGAAAGAATAAGCCTTTTCTCAAACAAAATCCAGGATCAACAGATGGGAGCATTCTTCTCTTACGGTCAACTATAAGTACCCAAAATATGCAAGCTTTTGAGTACTCCAGAACTCTTAATCAGGCAAGTTGTAAAAAAAATTGGGGATGGGGGAAGCACAGAAGTCCAAAACATGGACTAGTTGTCCTTGAGTTGTAGAGAATTAAACTCAGTTCCAAAATAGAAAGCAGGGAATGGGTTTAATTGAAGACCACCGTGGCTTAACAAATTAAATCATGTCTCTCTCCTTCCACTACCACCATGCCCATTGATATCAGCTGCATCTAACATTTAACAAAAATAGATGTGTGGGGCAGATTTGTATTATTCTCCCCTCTACCCTTTCAACACTTGGTTGGCAATGTGTTTGTAGACAGCAGGCTTAGGATCAATGATGTCTCTAAGAACATGGGCTAGGTGTCCTTTAGCTGTGGAGATCTGTAATTAAACTGCAATTAAACTCACTTCCAGGAGGGAAAGGAGGGACTGCGATTCAATGCAGACCACCATGGCAGGAGTTGGAACAGAATTATGTATTCTTAAAAGATTTGGACAGAGGATTCTGAGGTTTAAAGTCTTATTCAGATATGAAGTTGACTGCTACTTACTCACTTAGTCTCTCTACCATAACTCAGTCTCTGCCAGAACTTTAAATAGCTCATTCCTGTTACTCATTACAGTGTCTGGATAGCAATCTATTGTCATTACGCTGCAATGTTGAAAAAGTAACCTCTTATGTTGTTATTTGTTTTTCTGTTGCTTTGTGTTACTGTTTTTATAAAACAAATGATAAGAAAATGGCAAAGGTTACATAACAGGCACCTACACATTGCATTACTTTTGAAAATATCTTCAAAAAGGTTGGAAAAGGGTTTTTTAGGTAACTCATTCCTCTCAAGCCTTGGTTTCAACTACCTTACAGTTGTTTATGAAGATAAAAATGGGAGAGGGAACTTATCAATTGTGGGAAAGCTGGGTTTTCAGTGTGAAAAAGAAATGGCCCACCTGCTGTATAGCCAAAAGAAATAGTACAAATTGTTCATTTGCAAAACAAGCCCCCCACTCTGTGAGCATTTTGCATGTTATGAATTCAAGGGAAAATTGACTATCGGGGCCCATTTTCAGCAAACGGCACTGATGTGAGTGATGATGAGATCTATGCCTGCAAATTTACTGTCTTTTAGATGGAAAAGGTCTGAAACAGGCTGTAAATGCCATTTTAAAAAGGTCCTCAGAGACTGAGCAAATGGAGGGATGGTTGCAAAGACCTTCCTCTGTACATTTTTTTCTTTCTTTCTTTTATGTTTGTTTGTTTGTTTGTTTCTTTGTTTGTTTGTTTGTTCGTTCGTTCCTTCATTCATTCATTTCTAAAGGCCAGCTTGGGGTATGAACATTTTTTAAAAAAGGAATCCACTGAGAGGGAAGTGAGACATATCCATAAGCAGACCTCTGTCCTCAATGAAAACAGAAGAACATCAGAACTTTTGTCCAAATGATCATGCGATATGTGGTGTCCAGGAAACTGATGGAGTCCCAGGTGGGGGGGATAGATGGAAGAAATGGTGGATGAAATAAGTTTGCAGGAGCTACATCCCATTGGCTGTAGCTGTGGCTTTTGTAATACTGGGGGAAACAGATGGCACTCCTTTTTTCCTTCCACTCTCATAAAGCTCTTCTGCTTAGGAGTAAATGCAAGCAACGTCACCCTTCTGCTTGTTCATTCATTAGTCTGTACACTGGCCATCTCTCGCTAATGACTTCCATCACAATTATATTTTACTGTTGTTTCAGTGGCCAACTTAAGACAAAACCCTTCTGTCCCCTCCTCAATGATGCATTAACAACTAATCCCTCTAATTCCTTATGATGGTATTGGAGTTGTTTCCATCTCCATGCCAGAAACATTGAGCGCTTCTTGCTTCTAGGCGGGCTGTCATTCAGATGTTTCTGTATTGTATCGTGAAGTTGATTCGCCTGAGGATTCTCTTGTTGTGGAGCTGCATACGTTGAGTTGCTTTGCACAGTTGGGCCACGTCTCTCCTTCCAGGATGCCTTATCGAGCAGTGCCTCCCGATCTTAGGTCCCCAGATGTTGTTTGACTACAAGTCCCAGAATCCTTGATCATTGCTCAAGCTGGCTAACATGTGAGAAACATATTTAGGAGCAACTACTCCGGAGAAGAGGAAGGAACACAGGAGAGCACCTAAATCTGAATAATAAGACATAAGACATAAGACATAAGAAATTTATTTGTCATTGCGCTCACAAGTGGGTGCAACGAAATGAGGTGCTCTTCCCCAAGGTAAAACTGGACAACACTACAAAAAAAAGTTAAAATATACACAACTTTCACCATCCAAATATAGACACCCCGTTTTCTCTCAGCAATTAAAATCCACCAAAAACCTATGGCCCCACATTTAAACTCAATACTGCACTTGGGTAAAAACTGTTCTTGAATCTGCTTGTCCTTGCTTTCAATACCCTGAATCTCCTTCCTGATGGTAATAGTTTAAAGAGCTGATATCCCGGATGAGAGGAGTCTTTCAGTATGTTAGATATCTTCCTCTTACATCTGTTCTTATACAATTCTTCCAAAGAGGGGAGTGAACAGCCAATGATGTTTTGGGCCGTCTTAATCACCCTTTGAATTGCCTTTTTCTCTGCCACTGTGCAGCTCGTGAACCATACACAGAGACAGTAGGATAATATGCTCTCAATCAAACTCCGATAGAAGGTGATTAACAAACTCTCAGTCAATTGTTGCTTTCTAAGAATCCTTAGAAAATACAACCGTTGTTGTGCCTTCCTGATTAACGCAGCGGTGTTTGCACTCCAAGTCAGGTCATTTGTTATGATAGTCCCAAGAAACTTACATTCACCTTATCTTGAGAGATACAGTAGTATGCTTTGAACTGTTGGGTGAAATTTAGATCCAGGTTCAAAGCGCAGCCTGGTCAAGAATTTCATTGCTGTGGTGTAATGTGTAGAAAGTACATAAACAGAGTCGAACTATGCACATATCTTTAAAAACCTTTCAAGGTTATGATAAGTCAACAACAAACTTTTCTTTGCTCATTTTCTCTGCCATACTTGAGAGATTAGGTTCTCTATACTCTAATCATAGCCTTCTGAGATCCAACCTGGTGCCAACGTTGCTATATTATGCCTATATTAACTGCAGTACAGTGGGGTCTTGACTTGAGAACTTAATCCATATTGGAAGGCGGTTCTCAAGTCAAAAAGTTCGCAGGTCAAATCTGCATTTCCCATAGGAATGCATTGAAAACCATTTGATCCGTATCGGCTCTTTTCCGTCCATAGAAACTAATGGGAAGCTGCTATTCCACCTTTGACCACTAGAGGGGGATATTTTGTTTCTTTTTTTCTTAGGTCAAGAAAGGTTCAGGGAAGGCAGGAAAAATACAGTCCAGGCAGTACAGTACCAGGCAGTCTGAAGACTGTCTCCCAATCCACTCTCTAAACGTTGGGAGGAGTGAGGAAGCAGACAGGCACCCTTTTCACTGGCCAGCAGTTAACTGAAAGTTCACATTTTGCACTTTCCCTGCCTCCCATGTGGGTTTTTTCAGTTCTTAACTCAAATCTAAGTACTTAAGTCAAGTCAATATTTTCCTATGAGAGCGGTTCTTAAGTCAAAATGTTCTTAACTCAAGCCGTTCTTAAGTCAAGACCTCACTGTATAGGATTTCTTTTGTAAAGTTATGGAAATGTTCAATAAACAACCAAAAGGTTTTTCTGGACAGTTAATACACAATACACCTTAAGGTGGCGAATGCTTAGCACCCCAAAATGTGTTTTAGAATAGTTGAGGTACCCACTCTAGAATTAAAGTGATGTAAGCATTGATCATTGGCTCCCAATTAGTTTTTGTGACCAGTTCAAGGTGCTGAGTATGACCTATAAAGCCTTTCATGGTTCAGGAACTAAATACTCGGTGGAGTGTCTCTTCCACAAAATAGCTGCTCATCCCACCTGCTCCTTGCAGTTCTTGATGCTAAAAATCGTGACACTAAAGGAAGACAAAAAAGTTAACACTAGGAACTAAGTTTTCTTGTTTGCGGCCCGTTCCTTCTAGAATAGGCTTCCTACAGAGGTTTGCAAGGCACATTGTCCCTCTCACTTTTTAGGAAGCTAATCAAGGTGGAATTACATAAAGCTGCTTCGTATTTGAGCTGATGGGCACAAACCAAACTGCAAACTGGAAAAAAACCACAAACTTGGCTGGTTTGTGGTTCAGTTGGAACAACCTGTTTGGAGAAAACAAAATGAAGCGCCAAGCTTTTTTCTGCTCGGTGCTTCATTTTGCTTTGGCAAAACAGAGACCCGCCCACCTCCTTTGAATTGTTCTCATCACCTCCTTACCTATTCCTAGTGCGGCCTCTGCAGCCACTGCCATCTTCAGAGACAGCAGGCCTAGCTTCCCTTCTAGAAGGCGGGCTGTCTGTCTCTGCCCACGTGCCCTCCTATCAGCTGATCAGGGTGATCAGCTGGAGGTCGGACGGATGCCCACAGGCTCTTGGAAGGGAAGCTCGTTGCTGCCTTCTGTGCTTCAGGATGATCAGCTGGGGGTCCAGAGCCTCCACACACGTGGCTACAGCAGCACAACAGAAGGTAGTCCCTCTTACCAGGCATGAACAAAAACCCAAACCGAAAACTGAACCTTCCTACCATCTGAGATGTGACAATAGCAGTGTTTGATGCCCTGAGAGGGAGAAGAACTTGTTCCGACTGCAATCCAAGCTGCCAGAGACCTTCAGGTGAAGGGAAAGGCACTTGCCTTGCAATTTCAGTGAGCCTTACAAGCTGGAGAGGTTTGTGTTCCAGTGCAAGTCCTTTCAAAGTTAGGTTCACCCCTGCTTAAGCAAGTGGTTTCCAAATTATGTGTATGTGTGCATGCACCTCACATCAGAGATGCAGAAGGTGGCTACAGAAAACTTCAGCCTTGCAGGAGAGCAAATGCTTTGCATTACAAAAGGCACCCCACTTGAATCCTTCCACAGACAGGGCTGAGAAAGAAGCCATGTCTGAAAACCTTTAGAGTTTCTCTGGGCAGCGCAGAAGTTACTGAGCTATAGGGATCAATATTGTGGCATGGAATAAGGGACCTTCCTAGCTTCCTGGAGCTAGGACGTTTTGGACTACCACTCCCAGAATTCCCATTAAAGTTTAAACCAGTAGCGGAGGACCAACAGGTAGAAGGAAAATCCCCTTGGCAGGGAGTTTTACCACCTGAGGGTAGCCACAAAGAAGGCCTCTTCAGTACCATCTGAGCTTGTTGACAGGGCCAAGAGGAGTGCCCCCGCTCCTGAAATCATTCAAGCTCCTGATGTTAATATACAATTGCACCAATCATGCCTGAATTCTGTATGTGGAGCAGCATCTCTACATAGTGAACTACACATATTGTTATATTGTTGAGTGTGATGCCCAAAGAGTTAAGGAAAACAAGAACGGGGTGACACGGGAAAAGGTTATAGATGAGACAGCAAAGAGAGAAGTCTAAGCATAGGATAGAGAGCAGGAGTCGGCTATAGCAGCCAGATGAGAAATGCAGGTAAGATCAGTGATACATGGCTAGTAGGGTATGTAAAAGTTAATGCACAACCGTAAACTCTAAGGCACATTGTTTGGGTTTTAACTCATGTGTGCCCCTCTGTTCTGCAGAATAAATAATTTAATAAGTCCTTTCGTGATGGACTTTTTCATTTTCTCTCACCTTGTAAGTAATTGGAATTGGCCTACCAACGTGTTCAAACTGTTAATTTTTGCAACAATATCAACGAACCACATTCATAGGTGGTATGTGGATGCTGCTGAAAGTGCTGCCACCCAATGGGCAGTGCCCCCAGCTCCAGGATTTACTACCCATAACTGCATGTTGAAAACAAGAAAGCTGTACTTGTCTCAGTGATTCAAAGCCTGGCATGCTTCTTCTTTGCAGCTACTAATAGGAAGCATGAAAATAACCTCCCGGTTGAATTGTGCATGATATTCCAATAATAGAGATGCCATTTTAATATATGGGGGCTCTTTCCTCTTGCTGAGCACTGGCAGCATGTGGCTGATGTGAAACATAACTTTTGGAGGTGTACTCTTGCATTGACTCTTCAGTTCCCTCCTCTCCATGCCGTCTCATGATACATCCCTGAATGTTGGTTTCCTCTGGGGTCAAAGGGCAAGGTTTCCATAGGGAGATGACCTAATCCATTTCATTCCTTGTAATTCTATTTGAAAGCTAATTCTGTTGGGGAGACGCAAGGCAGAAGAAGGGGAACCATTTACTATATATAGGTGCATTTTAAAACCAGATTAATTTGCTGGGTGGGTTGTTTGTTTGTTTGTTTGTTTGTTTGTTTGTTTGTTTGTTTGTTTGTTTGTTTTAGTACCATCAAGTTGCTTCCAGTTTGTGGCAACCCTATGCACTAGTGACCTCCAAATATTCTATCATTGATAATCTTGCTCAGATTGATAATCTTGCTTAACTATTAAAAACTCAAGGCCATGATGGGCTTCTTTCATTGTATCAATCCAGTTCATATTACCTGTCTACCATCTTCAGTGAAGGAGCATCACAAAGAGGGGAAACAGAAGCAAAATAAAAGGTGGGAATTGGGCCAATTAACAGGGATGGGGAGTAGCCACTCTGGAGTCTAACTAAAGTCACACTGGCAACTTGACCTGGATGCGACTCGGAGGTTCTTGGGGTAACTCACGACTTGACTCGTGACTCAGTCCCTGCTGTCTGCCCCTGCTGCCCACTGTTGCCTGCTGCTACCTGCTGCTGCTATCAGCCTACCTAGTGTTGCTGCCATTGGTACCTACCACCACCATCTTCAAAGGCAGCAGGCTTGATTTCCCTTCCAGGAGCTGGACTGTTGCCTCAGTCTATGCATGCGCTGTGGTAGGCCAGCACATGCGCAGAGCCAGTGGGCTGGCTTCCCTTTGCAGAGCTGCCCCCTGTCTCTACGCATGCACAGGCCTATCAGCTGGCAGTGCCTGCACAGTCCGAGTCTTTGGGTCTGATTCTCAAACCTTGGATGTGAAGCAAAAGGACTTGAGACTCAGACTTGGGACTTGGGCCTGAAGACTCAAACTTGGAACATGGGACCCAAGACTTGCCAATATTTCTGCCACCTAATAGCGTAGATGGTCACATGGCTAAAATCTGGGCAATACTTGGTCATAAAAGCAAAATCCATTATGTGTGGAAAAGCCTGAAATATGGACTCATAATCTTCCTTACAAAAGAAGAACAGCTTGAGATTCTGAGTTTGGTGCTGCTTGGCACCCACAGCATTTATTATCGCTGCTGGGGGTTTTGATTGTGAAAATGATTTTCTGAGAAGAGTAAATGCGCAACTCAAATGGAGCACGACCGATGTTGTAATGACTCCCTGAAATGGCTCTGTAGGGGTGGCCTTTGCGCTGTTCAAATTGCCAACATTAGTAGGCCTACTCACAGATTATGATCTCTGTCATTTCAAGCAAATTTGGGGCTCATTTCTGCTATGAAAATGTGGTGCTATCATCCACTCGCAGGTTCCATCAAAAACGAACTTGACTATGAGGTGCCAATTACTCTCGTAGAAAGCTGAATGTTGTTTGTTCCATAAGAGAAGACAAAGAAGATAGGGTTAATTACAGCTAATCTGATTTTATCTTTCTTTGTGTTGAATTTAGAGTTTAAGCAGTGGCCACCTTGCAGCCATAGTTCACTGGTGACCAGTAGTGGCTTACCAGCAGTTCATGCAAAGTTGTAACACAAGCTTGCAGATTTTCTTGTCCATACCACAAAAAGTACTGTATCTTGACAAGGTGAATCGTCCTGATGAAAAAAAATGTCAGCTGCTTTAAGATTTCTCCCTCTTGCATGAAAGCCAAAAGACCCAGTAGTTTTTCATCAATATGAGCACAGGCTAAAAAAGATTTCTTTATGCAACATCCCCTTAGATTTTTTTTGTTTAAAAACTTTTATTTTGTGCAAAACACGAGGGGTTTTGCATACTATGCAAAAGGTTTGTACAAAACAGGGTTTTTTCACACACAAAAAAAATTCTGAAGTTTTTTCAAAATGGGAAAAACAAAAGCTCTCACAATCTCTCCCAGCTTAAAGAAACCTTTGAAATGTTTTCTTGCACCTATAAGAAAGGTAATTGAAGCTTTATGTATCCCCAGTGTGGTGCAGGGGATAGAATGATGGACTAGCAATCTGGAGAATATGGTTCAAATCCCCACTTGGCCATGGAAACTCACTTGGAGGTGTGGAACTGGTAAGCCCACTCCTTAAATATCTCACTTACCTTGAAGGAAAAAGCTAATTGAAGCTTTATGTATGTACTCTAGGCTCACCTAGAGATGTCAGGATTTGAGCTTGGGATCTTATCTAAAACTTGCTGTTTTCTACCATTTTTATTGTTTGTTGAAAACCCATGCCCGTTGTAATGTATCTATGTTTACATAGTTAGCTTTGTTACGTGGAAAGCAAGGAGTGACTGGACCCATGTTTTACATCAGCATACAGACCTTTGTTTTCAGAAGTTTAGCTGAGCCTTCAGGACAACACCCAAGCCACATGCTAAGCCATGATACACAGAGGCAGAATGCCATGTGCTAAGAGCTGCCATGTGGACCAACTCAAAGCCCATCCACGTTTCATCGATTGCTATATGTAAGCTGGCCTTTAACTCTAATTGATTTCAAGGTACTGATTTCCTAGTGAGTGAGCAGACACAGCGAGAATATATTCTGAAAGGAATATAGCTACTGTCCTTACTAACTTGCCATCACTGGGGAATACCTGGGATCTAAACAGAAAAGGAACAAAGGTGAAGCTCATCAAGCTATTCTATTGTGTTGCAAATACATGTTGTATCCACTGGTTTTTCTCAGTAATGGTCCACAGTATTAAAGAAGCCATCCCGAAACTAGTCTAATGCACTTATTTATAACTCTTGTACATCCATACCAGCACAGGCCAATTAACCCATGCCCAGAACTGCTCCTGGGGCTTTGCTAATTCCTGTAAATGAGCAGAAGAAATTTCATTTTCTCTCTCTAGGAGGGAACAGCTTTCTGACTGGCAGTCATATAATGTGTGTTCACGTTACTCAAGCTCACCAAAACTCTTGCTGGTTTCCTGAGAAAAATGTGGCAATTAGCAAGCTCTCTCTGGGAAAGGGATCCATTACAGTATTTGAGATTTGCGTTTTCAAGAAGCGTTCTTCCCCGTGGCAAAACTTAAGACAACTCCGGCAGGTGTGCTGGGAAGTAAAAGTTGGATGCTTTGCAGTACCATGTGAGTCATGGTTTCCAGATGCCTGGATCAGACACAAATGTAAGAGAAAGGATGGGAGAGAGGGAACATGGAGTTATCCTTGCCCAATAAATTAAGAGCGAGGTCAAGTTGCCCATGAGTAATCTGTGTTCATATGTGATGAAGCACCTATCATTGATAGGAGGTTGTCATTGATAGAAGCACATATCAATGAGAAAAGGCTCCTGAGGGGGAACATGATTGAGATGTATAAAATTATGCAGGTGATGGATTAAGTGGATAGAGGGAAGCTCTTTTCCCTCTCACGCAATAGCAGAACCAGGGGACATCTAGTCCAATTGAGTGTTGGGAGAGTGAGAACAGACAAAAGAAAATATTTCTTTACCTAGCGTGTTGCTACTTTGGGGAACTCCTTGCCACAGGATTTGATGATGGCATCTGGCCTAGATGCCCTGATTGGACAGATTCGTGGAGGAAAAGTCCCTTGCAGGTGACAAGCCATGATAGGGATATATAATCTCCAGGCTTAAAAGGAAGGTACATCCAAATGCCAGACGCAGGGGAGGGGTATCAGGAGACAGGTATCTAGTTGTCTCATGTGCTCCCAGAGGCATCTGGTGGGGCCATTGTGGGATACAGGGAGCTGGACTAGAGGGGCCCTTGGCCTGATCCAGCAGGGCTCTTCTGATGTTCTTATTGTATCTAAGGTTGTAAAGCTTCTCTGGCTCCTCCAGAAGATGAGGGGTCAATTACAGCTCTTCAGGTATTCTCCATGGAGGGCAATTACCTTTTAAATAGATCACGCAATTTAACACCCCCCCATGCACATTTTTCTAAACTGGACATAACGTCTAGCTGCTTCTAGTTTGTGCGTGTTGGGTTTTGTTTTGTTAGTCTTGGGTTTCTGTATAACCCTTTGGTTAACTCTTTGATTAAACTGGTCTCCCAGACCTAGGAAAAATTGTCAATCCCCGATTTAAGGGGAAATTGGAAGTCTTGAAACAGTTATAAGAAACCAAGTTCAACAGTGACGACCCAAAAGGAGTTTGTCTTTTACATGCCCAGATACAATATTTTAGAGGATCATGTGATAGACATTAATATAAATGACATTTTTAAAGGATTGGATCTGAATGGAAGCCATTTGTTTGTTTCAAGTGGCTAGACAGAACCTCCTTGACACAATAATGCACCCAACATTCAAACACAAACACACATAGACACATTCACACACTCTAACAGCCACTCATTTTATTTGCATAGATGCAAAGAAACATTTTAGTCTGGAACAAAAGAGAATTGGGAAAAAAAGCCACGTGGTCCCTGTACTTCATCTAAAGACAAGGGTGGGTGATACCTTTATTAGACAACTAAAGGAATCACAGATGTAATCTAGCTTTCAACTCCTCACAGGTTTTTATTGGTCTGGGCATTACAGAACTGGTGATGGTGCAGAATAAGTACAGATCCTCTGAACTCCATGGCCAGATGTACTGGCAAACTTTTGTCGAACAGGACTGGAATTAGCATCTAGATCCCTACTGCCAGAGTTGAAATCTGAAACCTACCACCTCTGAGCTGGTTTTGCAGTCCATACAGTGGTGCCTCGCTTTACGATTGCCCCGCATTATGATGAAACCGCTTAATGATGATCTTTTTGTGATCGCAATTGCGATTGCAAAACGATGGTCTAAATGGGGGAATTTTGCTTTGCAATGATCCGTTCCCTGCTTCGGGAACCGATTCTTCGCAAAATGACATTTTTTGAACAGCTGATCAGTGGTTTAAAAATGGCCACTGGTTGATTAAAATGGCTCCCCGCTATGTTTAGGGACGGATTCCTTGCTATATACAGGCAGCGAAAATGGCCACCGTATGGAGGATCTTCGCTGGACGGTGAGTTTTTACCTCATTGGAACGCATTGAATGGGTTTCAGTGCGTTTCAATGGGGTCTTTATTTTCGCTTTATGATGTTTTCGCTTAACGGCAATTTTCCTGGAATGGATTATCATCGTTAAGCGAGGCACCGCTGTATTTTGGAACTTGCTTTAAGAACCTGGCCTCAAGGATGTTATCAAGTCTTTGGGTCTGAATCTTAAGTCCAAGTCTAAGTCTTTGGTACCAGGCCTCAAGTCCCAAGTCTGGGTCCCTGGTGTGACTTCAGTCCGACTTGACAGGGAGCCTGACAACTCAAGTCCCCATCTTTGCTGGTCTCCACATCTGATGAAGGTGCGTGCAGAGCTGAAAGCAAAGCAAAGCAAAAAAGTAAAGCATGCTGTTTATAAACCACTTCTGAATATTCTCTACCTGGAAAACCCTGACATGGGTCATCAAAAGTCATCATTGATGATACCATAGGATGATGATGATTCCCACTGCCTATCCTTGGTGAGCATGGAAAACTGACTAAGAGAGGAAACAAAAATGAAGGGAAGGGAGAATGGGATGGCATTCTCAGGCAGTGGGCATGGCTGGCACCCTGAGCAGGAAGACTGCACCTCGTAGTCTTTTGTTTCCAGCTCCTATGTGTCCCTTAGTCCTTATTACGGGGAGAGGAACAGATTGACCGTGTTTTCAGCAATGCATTGACCGCTGCCCTGCCTAATGCCACCTGGTGAAAAAAGGGACCCTTTATTGGTGTGTAGGTGTGTGCATGCCACAGTGCCACAGTAAATCATCCTTGCCTTCCCCCTCAGATCAGAAGAAGGATGTTTTTGATGCCATGGCTACGCTCCTCTACCTGGCACCTCTCAAGGGAGAATTCCCCCCCTCCCTGCAGCTTTCTCTTTCTTTTCTGATCACGACCCTTCCCTCTTGGGAAGTGTACTGATGTGAAAGCTTAGGTGTGCTAAGCTCAGGGACAATGGGAATAGCCTCCTCTCTTTTTCTTTTTGATCTGCCTTTCTCTCCCTCCTCCCTGGCCCTTGATTTTTTTATGTCCGGGGGGGGGGGAATAGAATCAGATGGGAGTACGGCATGTTCCACAATGACTGTGAGGTAGTTCAGAGACATCCCCTTGTTTACCAAGCCTAGAAAGTGATCTTTACAGAATGAGAGAATGAGAGAGAAAGAATTTAGAACTGGCCAAGGTGTGCTGTGAGAGTGGGTGCAATTTAGGAAATGAATCAAATAGGTTTCCTCCCCCTCTCCAAACCACATGGAGTAATTCATGCTAGAGACACCTTGATGGGCAGCCCAGGTGGATTTGTGTTTAGCTCCCCTGTTACAGCAGCTCCACTGGCTGACGATCCATTTCTGGGCACAATTCAAAGTGCTGGTTTTAACCTACAAAGCCCTCAGTGGCTTGGATCCAAGCTGCCTAAAAGACCACACCTAGTTTTGTGTGGTCCACACAGTCAAAGGCTTTTGCATACTCAATGAAGCAGAAGTAGATATTTTTCTGGAACTCTCTGGCTTTCTCCATAATCCAGCGCATGTTAGCAGTTTGGTCTCTTGTTCCTCTGCCCCTTCGAAATCCAGCTTGCACTTCTGGGAGTTCTCGGTCCACATACTGCTGAATGCTACCTTGGAGGATTTTGAGCATAACCTTGCTAGCGTGGGAAACGAGTGCAATTGTACGGTAGTTGGAGCATTCTTTGGCACTGCCCTTCTTTGGGATTGGGATGTAGAGTGATCTTTTCCAGTCCTCTAGCCACTGTTGAGTTTTCCAAACTTGCTGGCATATTGAATGTAGCACCTTAACAGTGTCATCTTTTAAGATTCTAAATAGTCTAGACTTGGTTTTACATTTACTACTGGAGAAGTAGGATGTCCCAGCCTATGATATATACTTCAGGAAAACGATGAAAATCCACACAGCTATCCACAAAGAAAGTGGGGAAGGGCTCAAAACCTAGTAGAAAACTTGGTGAGGGTGAAAATGCTGGTAGGATTCTTTGAAATACATAGAAAAAGAAATAAACTGATTCTCATATCCTGGGCTTAAACAATTAAGTGGCTTTCAACATGTATGTTAGGCCACAGCTATTCAGATAAACCCCATCTTTGGATTTAATATACGCAGACGTGCTGATAAACTTCAAATCCGGGGGCTGGGGAGTGGCTGTGCCAATAGGAGGATTTGCTTGCAGGAGAGAGAAAGGGGAGAGAGTGTAGAATGGTTTTCATTTCAATAAATGACCCAGTTTGCATCTTTGGGGGCAGGGTGGGGAGATGGTTACTGATAGGGGATGGATCAAACCTATTGAAAGACAGCTTATGAATCTGTTGCATAAACATTGTATTTACTTGGTGCAAAAACTAATAATTGGGACTGTCTGAGGTTTCAAAACAAAAAAAATATGTAAGGTTCACCAAAGTCTTTTTGTTAACACACAAAGCCTTGATGCTAATAAGCACTCAAGAGTGCTGCTTTTATCTCTTCTATATTCCTAGACAGGCATTTAATCCCCCCCTTCCCTCCTCCCCCAACTATCCTATTTATATATCCTTTGTAATCTAATGTAAAGCTTTTGGGAAAACCTATACTGTACTGTCTAGAAGCGATCATTTTAAAATGGGCTGCGTTGGGGGAATGTGAACAGCAGGTTGCGTGGCCCTTTGATTTGGAGATAAGCTTGCAATATAAGCCACTGTTTGCTTTTGGAGATTGTGCAAAGCGTGTTAATCTCTGCAGTGAAGAAGCCCTGGGAATTGATTTCTGAAAGATCTTCAGATTGGAGCAGCTAAGGGGAACAAGGGGATGCATTTGCTGGAAACAATACAAAACAAATTCCAGTTCTTTGGGATGAAACCAAACATTACAAGAAGCACACCAGGTTGCCATCAAAAAGCACCACCCTGTGTTAAGATCTTTGTCCTCTCCTTTCTTATTGTCGTGCATGAGATTTTAATGCAACTGTAGAGGCCGATCCTACTGTTAGGCAAAGTGAAGCAGCCAACTCCAAAGGGAGATGTTGGAGGGGAGAGAACAGGGAGAAGAGATAAAAGCAGGGAAGTCACCAGTGTAGGAACAAGAGAAATGGAAACATCTTCTAGGTCAACCTTCTGCAACATAATAAGAACCTTCCGATATTATGGAGTATAGCATTCTTAATCTTGACTATCGGCCATTCTGGCTGGGACTGATGGGAGTTCAAATCTGAGAGGGAAACAATCTGATGGATTTTTACCACATTTCTGCCTTGTAGTGTCCCTTGCAAATCTCTTCATAGAAACACCTATCCATATTTATTTATACACATATGTTCTTCTCCTTCCCAATCACTGCAGTTTTATTAAATTGGATGTCATCACTGGGGGTGTCAATGGTGAGTCCATTCCTTAAATATCTCACATATCTTGAAGATCCTACTAGGGTCACCATAAATTGAATGTGACTTGTCAGCAAATAATAACAATCATTCATATATTTATACAGACTTGTTCTTCCTGTCCCCACAAAATCTACTCTTGAATAAGGTGTGGGTGTAGCAAAGAGTGTCACAACTAGTAATTGTTATGCCTACCAGTAACAATTAATGATAAAGTTGCAACTACGTGTGCCATATTGTCACGATCCTCTTAGCATAAAGTAATCTGACAGCTGTAGCAAGAGCAAACCATTGTGTTTTACCTTTAGCCAGCAATGTTGTTGTTGTTGTTGTTGTTGTTGTTGTTGTTGTTGTTGTTGTTGTTGTTGTTGTTGTTGTTGTTGTGTGCCATCAATTCGGGAACTGACTTATAGTGACCCTAATAGGGCTTTCAAAGTAAGTGAGATATTTAAGGAATGTTTTTACCTGTTCCACTCCCCAAGTTCCTTCCATGGCCAAGTGAGGATTCGAGCCCTGTTCTCCAGAGTCCTAATCTGTCACTCAGTGCATTGCACCACCCTACCTTTTAATACTGCCTTGGGTACATATCAGTGGACATGAATGAGGTTTACCCGGTGGTTCATTGCAAGCAATGCGAGCACAACACTTTGCCACTAGGGAGACTCCACTTCTTTTAAGAGGATCCTACTGGCTTTAAGTTTGATACAACTCTGAACAAAGTGTTTGAGTGGATCCCCTCTTCCATCGGGGCCACTGACAAGCTTTCCTAGATAAAGTGAGGTATGGAGGCAGAAGTGATTACAAGAAGTGGTGAGGCAATAGCAACAATGATCTGATTGTACATGAATCCAGGATTGGCTTCCAAATTTGGGCACACAATCCAGGGTCTAACATTCTAACTGGATTTTCATAATCATTTCACGTTGCTTCCTGCATCGTGTTTTTCAGTGAAATTATCCTCCTGCATAATGTTGCCAGGTCTCATGTATTAGCTGAAGTCTCAGGAAATGCTGTTTGTCTCCAAGTGGAGATGCAGTTTTTTTGGGATGCCTGGTGCTAGATGAGGAACATGTTGATTTTATCGTGTTTGGCGGCTTAATTGACTTTGCATTTTTTTCTTGCCCAACCCTAGTTTGAGCCGAGGCTCACTGGCTGAGCACAAAGATGTTTGGATGCATGCGGCACGCATAATATTTGCTTAGGAGGTAGACAGGAAAGCCATGTTGTACAGTCATAGCCAAAAATATTGGCACCCTTGCAATTCTGTCAGAAAATGCAACCCTTCTCTCAGAAAACTGTTGCAGTTGCAAATGTTTTGGTACTGACCTGTCTTTGGTTTGCGTTGGAACAATACCAAAAAACAGAGAAGAAAAGTCAAATCTGATACAATCCCACACAGAAACCCAAAAATGCACTGGCCAAATTTATTGGCACCCTGACTAAATTGTAAGAAATAATTGCTTGCCAAGCATGTGATGCTCCTTTAATTTGTATTTAGACACACCTGTCACTAGTAAGAGGTGTGGGCAATATAGTAATCACACTTGCAACCAGTTAAGATGGAGACGTTGACTCAACTTTTGCGTTGTGTGTGACACTGAGCATGGAGAAAAGAATGAAGTGTAAAGAGTTGTCTGTGAATTTGAGAGCTAAAATTGTGGGAAAACATGGGCAATCTCAAGGCTACAAGTCAATCTCCCGAGATCTTAATGTTCCTATGTTCTGTGCACAATATCATCAAGAGGTTTACAGCCCATGGCACTGTAGCTAACCTCCCTGGACGTGGAGGGAAGAACAACATTATTGAAAAATTACAACAAAAGGTTGTTTGAATGGTGGATACAGAACCCAGATTAATTTCCAATCAAATTCAAGCTGATCTGCAGACACAGTGTCAGCTTGCACTATGCGTTGCCATCTGAATGAAAAGGGACGCTATGGTAGGAGACTCAGGAGGACACCACTGCTGACACAAAGGCATAGAAGAGCAAGACTGGGATATACCAAAACTTATGTGACAAAACCACAATCCTTCTGGGAGAACATACTGTGGATAAATGAGACAAAAGTAGAACTTTTTGGTAAAGGACATCATGGCATTGCTTACAGAAAAAGAAATGAGGCATTCAAAGAAAAGAACACAGTCCCTACAGTCAAACATGGTGGAGGTTCAAAGATGTTTTGGGGTTGCTTCGCTGCTTCTGGCACTGGATACCTTGACTGTGTGAACAGTATCATGAAATATGATGATTACCAAAGAATTTTGGGGCGCAACGTAGTGGCCAGTGTCAGAAATCTGCATCTCCACCAGAGGTCATGGGTCTTCCAGCAGGACCATGACCTGAACCACACTCAGAAATTGTTACAAACAAAGCGCTGGTGAGTTCTGAAATGGCCAGGAATGAGTCCAGATCTGAATCCCATTGAACACCTGTGGAGAGATCTCAAAATAGCAGTTGGGAGAAGGCACCCTTCAAATCTGAAGGCCCTGGAGCAGTTTGCAAAAGAAGAATGGTCCAAAACTCCAGTAGAAGGGTGTAAGAAACTCATTCATGGTTACAGGAAGCGATTGATTTCAGTTATTTTTTTCCAAAGGGGGTGCTACCAAATATTAAGATAAGGCTGCTAATAATTTTGGCCAGTGCATTTTTGGGTTTCTGTGTTTTGGGTCTCTTCTCCTTTTTATTTGTGTGTGTGTGTGTGTTGTTCCAACGCAAACCAAAGAAATGACCATTTGCAACTGCAACAGTTTTCTGAGAGAAGTGTTGCATTTTCTGACAGAATTGCAAGGTTGCCAATATTTGGCCATGACTGTACAACATGGATTTCTTGTCTACCTCCCAAACAAATGAGAAGGGACATTCTGGAGTTTGAGAGGGTGACCACAAGCTGGGTCTGTCAGTGGTACTGGCGCTGCTTCTCTTCACAGGCCCAGCTGCCTCCACATGATCTTGTGAGGAATTATAGAGAAACACAGGACATTCATCACACGATGCGTACAAAGGAAGAGCAAAGGTGAAGGTGGTACAAGGGATGAAAGGGGAAAAATCGATGGAGGAAAGTGATAAAATTCTGACCTGTTGAAAATAAAAAGGATAAGTGAAAGGTTCGCTCAGACTGACTGGGATAAAAGATATGAGGCGAGTGAGGTGATAATAGAAATCCAGCCTTAAGCTGCAATTTAAGATGATGGAGAAGCAAACCAGGTAGTTACATCTGAGGAAAAGTATGTCTCTGGGGAAAGCTGGCTTATACATATTCTCCTTAGGAATGGCTATGGAGCACATAATAACCATCAATTTGCAGCCACCGTGGTGATTCTGTTTTAAAACAAGACAAAACACTACTCATGTGCCTTATTTGAAACTAAAACTGTAGGAAAACTGATGAAATTCTATGTAAATCATTAAGATGATTAATTGTATCATTTCTCTGTCTGCCCCGCTCCTTCCTCCTGTATTTTGCCCTTAACCCCAGATCATCTGTGGCTGTGGCTTAGACAGGGACCTTTCTATAGCATCACTTAATTAACTCTCTTCTTTATCTATTCATATCACATGTGATCATTTATGGCTTCCAAGTGCATCTGATAAGGAAATGAAAAGGGGGAAAAAAATCTCACTCTCCCATTTTTTTGCAAGCCTGATATTTGATCGCTCCCTCCCTCCCTCTCTCTCTTTCTCTCTGTATGCTTTGTTCTCTCTTTTCCCCTCCCCCCTCAACTTTTCTGGATGTGTTTGTTCATTTATTTATTTAGTAGCTAAATCCACCGCCTGTTATTCAACAGCCAGCCAATAAGGTATCTATAAATGCTTGTGTGGGGGCGGACAATTACCCTGTGAGATTTGCCAGGCAGATATATTAGCATGTGCATCTTTTGGGGGAAGTCCCAGTTGGGGGACAGGATCCAATGGCTGTAGCCATGATCATCTGATCTTGCTGAGGCAATCCCAATGGTGCTCTAGTAAAGGGGGAGGTATTTGCCTCCGACTGGGTGCTTCGTGATGCTCTAAGCAGCTACACACAGAAAAGAGAGCTATTATATGCAGCGTGTTCGCAGCCTGCACTGTGACAGCCTCATGCAAGGAACCACCTGCATACACAAGGCATATTCTTTTTCTAACAAGGCTAAATGCTGTCAGGATGTATCACCGGTGATACTAGACGAGATTTCCTCCTCGCTTTTCAAGGGAGCGCTTCCACCTTTCAGGAAACTCCCAAGCAGCTCCTGCAGATAAGACTTGCAAGAAGTACATCTTAAAAAAATAATAATAATAAATTGGAGGAGTGGCACTTCCTTAATAGTAGTACTGGTGTTCGCGGGCTTCAAAGAGCAGGAGAAGATGAATCTGTGTTAGTGGGCCAAACTGTAGCGAAAGGGGCGTCTACCAGCCAATGAAGTTTTCTCTCTCAGGAAAAGAGAAAGGTCTGAAAAGGCAGCTTGTGATTGGATTCCACAAGCCGGCTCTTTTGGTCTAAGGAGAAAGTGGACTTTGCTTTTTTAAAAAAGGAGGAAAAGAGGGGGGTCCCCCGACCCAACAGCCAACCAACCCAAAACAAAGAGACCATGGTACAAAACATCATCTTGGTTTTCTTTCGCAGGCGACTGAGCCAAAGACCTGCTGTTGAGGAGCTAGAAAGAAGAAATATTTTGAAACGTAAGTACATACTTGAACGTTTTTGTTCTAAATGCAAATTGCAACTTCTAGTAGTCAACAATTTATATTTCCTGTCTGAAAGTATGCTGATGACCAGATTGCTTATCTTGTGTGGGATCTGGATTTCTAGGAGTCTAGTCTACTCTTAAGCTATATAATATTTACTTGTCAAATGTCTCTTGCAGCAGCAGCATTATAAATAAGGGCTATGGTAAAATAATATCAAACAACTCGCAGTATCATAACAATACACCCAGTGTTAAAAATTTGTAATATTATATTGTTTTCTCTCATAATCCTGGGAAGGATTTTACAATTATGCCCATTTTGCTGGCTGAAAACTGAGGTTTCAAAATATACCACTGCTCCAAAATGCCCTAGTGAGTTTGTTGCAGAAGTTTGTACTTTTATAGTTAATGCTTAGCGCTTTGCTGAAATTTTACAGAGATAAGACATCTTTGTAGAAAGTGTTTAGCAAGCAAATAATTTGATGTGTGCTTTGAGATTTCAAAAGGTCAAGGCAGGTAGGTGTTGCTGTGTTACTTTTTCACTCACTCCAAGAACAATGAGGGCAAGTTAACAAGATTTTGCAGATGGAAGAAAGAATCGTGTGCACACACACCCTTAAGAGCAAATCCCATTGATGCAGTGGTGCTTCCTTCAGAGTAAATGTGCTGTTCAATATTTGCCCAAAGCCCACCACTGGTGTAATGACTGGTACTGCGTAGAAAGCTGTGTCTCCTCTGAACTCATGTGATGGACTTTCTGTCACCTTCATGCCCCTCTCCTCAGCCTGCATAATGGGAATGAAAGTAATGGTGTGCTTCACAGGATCGTTTCTAAAGGATTGTGTAGAAAACAAGACTGGAACACTCTAAAGAACAATTTAAATACAAAACAGTATTTTGATTGTTTCTGGGTATGTCCACTTAGGACAGGGGTGAGCATCTCATGATACTGCAGATGTTGTACTACAATGACCATCAGCCCTAGTTAACATAGCCACTGGCATTTGCAGCTCAACAATATCTAGGGGCCAAATTTGTTCACCCCAACTCTCTCTCTCTCTCTCTCTCTCTCTCTGTATGTGTGTCTTTCCCTGTTGATGTGTAAACTATGCTCCAGTTTTATTATCTTCATCTGATCCACTTGTGAAAGGTGTGGGTTGACAAAGCTGAACAGCAGCCTCCGTCCACATACATAAAACCATCCTTTCCTTTTGCCCCCATTCATGCAGATGGCCATGCCAGTGCCATTATAGAAGTGGGCCTGGATTCACTGTCTAAATAGGCAATAGGCACACCAAGTGATCTGTTGGGAGCTCTGTGCAGTCCAGCATGGATTGCCAGTTCTGCTGACCTAGGAGCACCTTACTACGCGTGCAGATTGCAGCCATCAGCTCTCCTTCCATGTATAGACTGCCCATGCCATGTCCAGGTGACAAGCCTTCCCAGTTGCTATAATGCAAAGGGAAAACTCTGCAGAATGAGAAATGAAAAAACATTCATACCAGCCTAAGAGATTCCAGGATGTCATTTGCAAATAGAGCAACTGTCCTCTTATCTGCATTTTGCTCTCCTGGGAAATCCTGCCTCCTAAAATAGATTGACTTTCCCCCTTCGGAACACAGTTCCAATTCCTGTGTCCTGAAGGTGGGTCCAGCCAGGTGAGCATGCCTGATATATATATTAGGATGCCTGGCTGGCACTTGCAAATAAGGCTTGATGAAATCTGATAAAAGAGCCATTCCCAAGAAAATACCTGAAACAGGAAGTGTGATACATCTGTTGGACAACTCTCCTCAGACAACTAAACTGTAGATGGTCCACCGGCTTGATTTGGCAAGCACCGACACTTTGCATTTTCATGTTGAGAGTGGCATGACATTAGCTCAGTGGAAGATCCCAAGTTTAGTCCCAGATTAAATGATGTAGCTGATGGGAACAACAGACCCTGAGCGCCACTGCCAGTCAGAGTACGAAATACTGATCTAGATGGACAGAAGGTCTGAAAAGGTGTAAGGCGGTTTCTTACACACGTTAACAACGGAGAGTTTCTTCTTGATTTGTGAGGAGGAAGGCTTGGAATGCTTCTTTCTGCAAATAAATAAATCAGCTGAAATGGAGTTCTTACAAGCTTGCAGGATTGGGACAAACGGAAGAATGCCCCTTTGATGCTCATAATGATTGCAACAAATGCAAGCAATGCTAGCTCTAAATAGAACTGCTGGGTAGCTTGGAGGTTTTAGGTATCTGGCTCCGGAGCCAGAGGTAAGGAGTTTGCATTCCTATTGTGCCTTCCTCGATGATCCGTAGGGTCTTTTCCAGTTCTGCAGTTCAAAAATGATCATAACAGGGAAATATAACACTTAACATTTCTTCAAGGGTTTTTTTGGGGGGGTGGCAAGGGTTGGATTATTAATATGATGAAGCTACCCTAACATGTCCAACAATGCAGCTCCCAAGAGGCAGCAAAGGCTGTCCCAGGAGTTGCAACATTTCTTTTTGTGGAGCCCACTTCCTTGAATCCTGCAGTCGACATGGCTGGTTTGGGAATTCTAGGCATCATAATCCAGAGAAGGAACTCTTTACAAGTTCTGGTCTGCACTGTTACAGCCACTGCTTGTGAGTGTTGATTTCTGGATGCTGGAAATGAGCCTCTAAGCTCACCCCTGAAGAGAGGGTGGCTTTTTTTTTGGACTAGGGGGCCTTGTCAGCGCAGAAAGGCCACTCCTGCCTCCGAGCTCCCATAATGATGGGGCTTTCGAATTTGAAAGCCGAGCCCCAAAGTTCGTGCAGATTTTATAGGCTCCATTCTGTGGTTCAGCGAGTGAAGTTCCCATTATTTTGAGCCATTTTTCTTTCCTCTGAATGTAATATCATTCAATCTGGGCATACTCCAGCCGTGGTTACAATGTCATGGTTAATTTAGAAGCCTTCTCATGAAACAGAAGGTGTAAATTACATGCCTGTTTGGTACTGGATAGCTGGAGGAGTCCTCTTATTAAGAAGGCCTGAAGTCAGACTCTTAATAATTAATGGCCACAAGGGTAGCCAGAGACAGGCTGCTGTTACAGAGGTTGCAGGCTCTCCCAACTCAACCTCAGCATTAAGATACTAAGAATCCCTGCCATGATGCATAATTCAGTAATGTTCCTTATTTGGCAGAGCCCGTAAATTAGATCCTGTATCTCAAGGGCAAGCCACGAGAATCTTGCAATCTCTTGTCATGTGTAAGAATAGACACAGTCCGTAGGAGTCACTCTAGATTAGCCCGTTCATACTAAAACAGACTCCCAGGGTGCTGATGCACTAAGGTTGCCATTTCCTGTGGCAGTAACACTGGCCATTCTGAGATTGTCTGAATAATGTGTCATCTGTACTGCAGCTAAAACTGTGCTCACGACCTGGGGTTCAAATCCCAGGTAGCCGGCTCAAGGTTGACTCAGCCTTCCATCCTTCCGAGGTCGGTAAAATGAGTACCCAGCTTGCTGGGGGGGCAATGTGTAGCCTGTATAATTAAAATTGTAAACCGCCCGGAGAGTGCTTGTAGCGCTATGGGGCGGTATATAAGTCCAATAAATAAATAAATAAATAAATAAATAAATAAATAAATAAATAAATAAATAAATAAATAAATAAATAAATAAATAAATAAATAAAAATCTCATGTGTGCATCAGATCTCTTTGAGTGGTACTCAGTGGCAATGATGTGGGGATGTGCTTCACCAGCTTGAGCCATTGATTATTCAGATGCACCGAAGCCATGTGGCATCTCACCCTGGGAAACTATAAGTCATGTATGGACCAGGCATGAAAGAGAGAGAATCGGGTTCTCGTCTAAATCAGCATTCAATGTTGCATTAATTCTAGGCTCCATGAGCCAAAGTTTCAGAGAGCTTAGTCCGAAATGTTATTTACACCTTCTAGGAGTCTGAAAATGACCACAGACAATGCCTTTGAGCAGAGATTCAGAAAATTACAGTATGGCCTGTAACTTCCAGACTCTCAAAGCTGGTAGGCTATCAGGGAGATGCTGGAATTTAGAGACCATACAGTAATTTTCCTTAAGCTTTTCCTTTGACTTTGTGCAAGCTGTCTTCCCTTTAGTAAACCCAGTTACTGCAGCAAGCTTGTTTGTTTTCTTCTCATGGATGAGAAGGAAAAAAATTCAAAATGTTCTCCCCGGTGGGTGAGAGTGTGAGGGTTTTGCTCTGAAGTCTTGTGGCACAGTGGTTTAAGTGCAGTACTGCAGCCAAAACTCTGCTCACAACCCAGATTCAATCCCAGGTAGCTCAAGGTTCACTCAGCCTTCCGGGGTCTGTAAATTGAATATCCATCTCTCAGCATATATATGCTATTTGTGTGAAAACTGTATTTTGCACAAAATCTCTTACTGTATCTCTTTTGTGCACAATACAACTTTCTAAAAAGCAAAATGGATGTTCAGCATATAAGTTTTCCACTCCCCCCCCCCCCGGTGCTTCTTCTGATGGGGAAAATATCCTGGTCTGCCCACTCCTATGCAGGGGAGGGGGAACATCTCACTGCAGTTGACAATTTTTTCCCAATCTTTTCCACCAAGTGCAGGAAAATTAATAAGCACTCAAAACATCCTTAAGCCCCACCCCATATGCTTTCATTATCAGCAGTGGGAATGTGGGTTTCTTAACCCAGAAGCCTGTTAGATTTTGCATTTATGCAAAAGAAAGCAATGGTTCCTTGCCTTGAAAGCTTTTGATAAATGGAGTCGAGTAAGATGGATGGGTGTGTTTTGTTATTATTATTATTATTTTGGTGGTACCTCTTTAAATAGCACAGTGGCCTAAATTAGATATTTAATGATATTTAGTGATATTGGGTGAGCTGATGATGCTTATTGTTCTTGTGCAATGCATCCCTTTTTTTCCTTGATGTATTCTGTATATATAAAGATGGATGGATGGGAGTGTGTGTTTCTCATGCATCATACATACACATCAAGCTGATGTATATGCATACTCACACAGATCTGAGGCACCACAGCAGACAGCCACCATCCTTACTGAAGGAGCATCCTTCACGTTCAAGATTCAGTCTATGCTGCTTATTGTCATGCCTGCGAGGATTTCAGGCTCTCTAATTACAATGTCTCTGCTACCGTCTTTCCATAAATAGCACCATGTGGCTGCCTCCTTTCAGTGTTCAGCCAAAGGGGGAAAGAGAGAGAGAGAGAGAGAGAGAGAGATGCATTCTAAAAATACCATCCTCGTGTTTCCCCTCAGCCCACCCCACTGCCTTCTCTCCCCCTGATAGCAATATCATTAATGCTTGTTAGCCTACCGAAGGGGACAAAATTATAACCGCACTTGATGCAGGAAAATGCCCCCTAGTCAGTTGGGATTACAATGTGCAAAACAGGCTTGCCTCCCCCCATTCTTTCTTTTCCTTGCCCCCCCCCCCAAAGATGCTGGAAGGTCTTCCCATTCATTCTGTGCTCCTTTCAGGTTGAAGGCACACGTCTTAATTTAGCAACAGACAGCCCCTGAAAATAGAAAAACCCATTAGGTTGTATCCCTGGGTGAAGGATGTATTTCACACGATGCTACAGCCGCCGTATCTATTTTTAGCACTAGTGTGTATGAGTTATCACAGCTTGAATACTAATAGTGACGGTGTGCAAGAGCAAAAAAAATAAATAGGCTTAGGTTAGAAAGCATCTCGTTAAGAAAATGGATAGGGAAGCCCTTCGTTTTTCCACCTCCTCCCTTCCCCTCCCCACCCCACATATATTAAGGATGGATCTATAATAAGACTGGCACAGTCAGAATACTAGAAGGTAAAGGAATGCGTGGGAGTGGATTTCTGGCTATTGTTATAAATTAATCAACAAAATTACGGAAGCCTGGCAAGAGTTAAGAGTACAAGGAACGTGTGTTCCCTGAAGCAGCTGCTCTACAATGTTCCAGCTCGTAAGGGCAGTACGGATGACTCAGACAGAGATGTGGCATCGCAAAGCGATCATTTAGACTTCTAAAAGTCTATCGATCTTCCTTCTGAAAATGCTCCTCATTGTCCTAATAGAGGAACGGGATTGGCTGCTTTGTGTTTGCGGAAGCCCATTTTAATTGGGCCACCAAGCAAGAAGGCTTGACGTTGGCATCGGTGTGCCCCTGCTGCTAAGGAGCGTGTGATGCTTTTGGCAGAATACCAGGGAAGGTGGACTGTGTAGTAAGCCAGTGGTGTAAAGAGAGAGGGAGAGAGAGACACGGAGAAAGAGGGAGAAGGAGAGAGGGCAAGGGAGACAAAGGAAGAGGAGAAAAGTTGGTCTTGATGAGGAAAGTCATCTCTCTCTTCATATTCCCTGCAGAAAGGAATGACCAAACAGAACAGGAGGAAAGGAGAGAGATCAAGCAGAGGCTGACGAGAAAGGTAAGGTTCCCCTGTTTTCAACTAACATTTTGCACATGGTTAATAATAAACATCCTTCGGCGACTGAGTGTGGTTATAAGGAATGGTAATATTTGCCCCATGTGTCATGTGCATTATTGGAGCTTAGACAGTGATGAGACACCTGTGGGTGGAGTCCCACTGTTGTCTCCTTCCCCCCCCCCAGGTAATTAAGCAAAAGCCTGGATGCAATCCAGCAAACATGAATCACAGCAAAGTGTGCTCTGTTGCTCTGAGTTGTGGCAACAGCTTCTTTTGCTGGATGATGCTTTGTGATTTGTGTAGAAGTGTAACAGACAGAGCAAGCATCTGAGGGAATGGTTCGCTGCTTAGCCCACAGTTGGAACATTTGTTGAGCAATTCATAATCCTTGTGCATCCTTCCTGTGAGGTGAAAGCAAAACATGCACCTTACAGCAGGGATCCACCCTACGTACTGGAAGTCAATTAAAGGCAATAATTTCCCCTGATGGGAAGTGCCGTTGGTCAGATGCGTTTCCATGGTCTTCATCCTCATACTTAAAGGAGTTGCATGGGAGCAACCCTTGGCAAATGTTACTTATGACAAGTGGAGTAGTCACTAAGATCTGTATGCTTCTAATTGACAATCATTTATTTTCATGGTTAACTTGCTAGGGACAGCATTACTTCTTATGCTTAGAAGTCCACAGCGAGCCAGCTGCCAGGAGAGCAGGAGGTGTATTCCTGCATGACGTTGTTCTATGCAAATTGTTTCCTGCCTATAACTATAACGTGTTTGTCTGTGCATCCTGCTCTGTTTGCTGAGCATTCCACTAAGAGCTCTGTGCAGACAGTCAGGAAATCTGGATCTGGTGCTGTCTCATAAAATACTGCTCCCTGTTGCAAATGATCTTGGAAACAAGAGAAATTGCTAACGAGTTTGCAGAACAGGGCTCGTGCTTTACAAATTCAGCATTGTGCTGAGTTGTAGGTTCATGCTAATCGGGGGATATAAAACGTCTCCATGCCAATAACCAGATTTACCAGCATGAGCATAAATCTGAGAAAGAGTTTCATTCATTCCCTAAAGGAATGCACAAATCCTTTGAAGGGGTTCTAAATATAGCCTGGTATTAAAAAAATGACTTGTAGGAACCCCGTGAAGCTTCTCTCTGAACGTATTGCCAAGATTCATTCATAAGAGATGTAGAGCAGAAACGATGCTTGAAAATGGGACTCCAGAGAAGCGTTCGGAGCTACTCCCCTTGTGTGTTTTATGAATGTGTGAGGAAGAAGTGGGACTGCACCACCTGCTGACTTATCTGCACATTGGTGGTTGTGCAGAGGAATCCCACACGAGGGATGAAAATCTTGCATCTTTTTGCTCTTTGCAAGACATAGGGAAAGCAGCCCTCCTTTCTGCTCACAGCAAGATTTCTCTGTGAGAGGTTTGTTTCACTCCCCCACAAGAAGTCCCACAAGAAATCTCATGGGATTTCTCTAATGTTTTGTGGTCACTTTTTTTTCCTAGAAGAAATACCAATTTGTGCAGAATGGTTAAAATTCCTATGCAAAATTACACTTTTGCTGCACAGGATTCCCTGGGAAAAGGCATTGAATTGTACAGAATTTGACAGTTTCTTGGACCAGACGGACATGCTCATATGGATGAACCCTACTTTTGAACATCTATGTGTATAGAGGTCCTCTTCACTCTACTCTTCTCTACCAGAGAATGTGTCATTACCCAAGGGGATAGGAGCTGAGTGTGTTGGCATTAGGGTGTGTGTCTAACAGGCATAAACACAGTCACCTGCCCCAAGTGACTGCTGAATGTTCATAGGTGAGCATCTGGAGAGTCCAACAGTCAGGAGCCTCTGGGGAAAGGGATAGTTATAGGTTCCAGTGGTTATTATAGAGCTCCCCCTCCTACTCTTTGCTCTCCAGAATCAAGAAGCTCCTCTCTTAGAAGACAGTGGAGTGAACAGGGTGGCAGCACAAGCGCTTACTAGAGGAGTCCCTTGGGTAGAGGGCTATAGCAACATCTGGAACTCCTGGTTTGTACTGGCCTTTGGAGGCTTCTCACAACTTAGTCTCATTCATGGGTGTTTGTACGACTTCAGGCCCAGAACGTATTTGTACAAGCCCATAAAGGCAAGACAAAAATCTATTGAGTGTAAAAGCATATAAGCTGTCCTGTTGTGCCTCAGTGCAGTACAATTCACATGGAGAAATTGCAAGGCGAGCTAGAATGTGAATGGATCTTTAAATGCACTGACAGCAACAGTCTGGAGATGCCTAGCATTCTCATGCATTCTGAGGCTTATCCAGGTTGCATCCACAGCTGCTAATGCAGTGAATGATTTTGACTTGAAAGCATGTTTTCACAGATCTTCTTTGCTGGGTATGAGCATAAAAGCACTGTCTAAAGTTGCAGCACCGGTTGCTCCAGGCATGATTCCCTGGTTTGCTGCTGCTTACATCTTTTTCTGACAAAAAATAACTTTATGTAGGCCAAAGGTATCGTGTGATGGGGCTCAAAATTGAAAGTAATTGATTTATGGAAGGCTCGGATGTTTTAAGTGTGTATATATTCATGCTTGGATACATATCCCTAAGAAACGCAATTCAAAAGAATATATTCACAGCAGGGAACTCACGATTTTAGGAGTGGGAGAGGGCTTTCCCCGGCATAATGTGTAAAGAACAGCACTCCAGAATAAATTACCAGCATGAACTCCAGGAACTGGGAGATTTCCAGGACACTAAATACAGCACTCGGGGATTTCCTGTAGAGTTGCTCACTCTTAAACAATGCAAAAATAGAAATCCAGTGAGTGTGGAGCATTTGCACCTACAGAAATTAAGTTAGACTCTGGATTCTTAACATGGGCGTCAAGATGACTTCATGAAGTTGAAATAGGAATGCATTTTGGAAGAAATGTTTACTTATGTTCCCCAATACATAACATTATAATGTGCAGAAAGAAGAACCAATCATTCCTCCGTGTTCCTCTCACTTCTGTGCACCAAATAGTTCTCTGTTATGGAATAATCACACTGCGACTTTTTTTTCCTCCCCACAGCTTAATCAGAGACCTACAGTTGATGAATTAAGGGACAGAAAAATCCTCATTCGATTCAGTGATTATGTGGAAGTGGCAAAAGCACAGGACTATGACAGACGAGCAGACAAGCCATGGACACGGCTGTCGGCAGCAGACAAGGTATAACTCAACTTACGATTGTTGCGATGCACATTTGTTCTTATAGGACATCTCAGGTAACAATAGATAAATAATATACCCTTCACACCAGCAATGAAACGAATATCCTCCACAGCAAAGCAGCTTAGTTTTAAGAATTACTCAAATGCAGAGATGGGTTCAGACGATGGCCCAACAGGTGTTCCCATGGTTTAGCACCCCTGCCCCCTCCAGGGGGCATCCACGTGGAGGCAATGCCCCGGTTTCTCTGCCCCGCTTCCTCCAGCCACTGCCTCTGAGTGGCCACCAAATCACAGAACACCTGCTTGGAAGGATTTCTAAAAAAAAAATAAAATACAAGCTGCATTCAAGAGCAGTATCACCCACCTCCCATGAGGAAAAAGTACAATCCATTCCATCAGCTTTGCCGTTTTATCATCTGACTGTCCTGCAAGCACAGATCAGGCATAAAGGCCTGTAGGGAAGCACACACTTGTGCCATTGTTATCAAGATGTTCATGTGTGTTTTCAAATGTTAGTTTGTTTTTTGTTAACAAGCTATTGGAAACTTCTGCAGGCTTTTTCCAGTTCTGCAGGGAAGAGAATCAAGAATTGGGTGCATGACAAAGTAGTGATATTGATTTAGGAAGCCACTGGTTATATGCTAAACTTTAAACCACCAGACATGATTCCATATTGTGAAACAGCAGCATGTTATCTCTGTTGTGTTCAGTTTTTTTAAGGTGCCTTGTCTTACTTATTTTAAAAGCTCAATTTAACTTTCCTTTCTTTTGAACATTTTAGGCAGCCATTCGCAAAGAGTTAAATGAATACAAAAGTAATGAAATGGAGGTGCATGCATCAAGCAAGCATTTGACAAGGTTAGTTATCTTGGTATTTATTTTTTATTATCTACAAACAGTTAAAGTGTGATGCTTATATATTGTCCCATAGCACTTAAAGCATTCTCTGGGAGGTTTACAATTTAATTGTACAGGCTACACATTGCCCCCCCCCCAGCAAGCTGGGTACTCAATTTACTGACCTCAGAAGGATGGAAGGTTGAGTCAACCTTAAGCCATTTACCTGAATTTGTTGGGATTGAACTCAGGTTGTGAACGGAGTCTTGATTGCAGTTCTGCAGTTTAACCCTTGTGCCATGTGGCTCCTTTTGAGTCTAGCAGCCTTTGTGGGTCTTCAGCTTTTTGGAGTAAAATAGCTATCATCTATTACTACTGTGCTGCCTGGGGATCATGATTTGTAGTCTCTAAGACATTTAAAGGCCGCCACATAGGCGAAGGCAATAAATGGCTTTATCTGGAGAAGTAAGGAAAGAAATGATACAGCTGATTAATCTGCAAATAGCTTCGTGCTGTGACCGTGGTTAAACTCCTGTTGCTTGGCATAGTAAATCACACAAGAATAGGTGCAGTGAATCAGTGAGGATTTGGTAAGCCAACTCCTCTGTAAATTCCACTGATTCAATTGGACCTGCCCTGGTTGCAATTTACTATAGCATAGTAAGTAGCAACTAGAGTAGGCCCATTTGGATCAACTGAACCTGTAGAGGAGTTGACTAACTAAATTCCCACAGATTCAGTTAGTCTGCACTAATGTGACTTACTAAGCTAAGCAACAGGATTTTAGGCAGTATTGCCATGAAGGGGACTGGAGAAAAGATTATCAATGGATTTAAAGTAAATTTAGAATTATAGAATAATTGAGTTGGAAGCAGCCTAAAAGGCCATTGCATCCAACCTCCTGCTGGATGCAGGAATCCAAATCAAAGCAGATCTGACAAATGGTTGTCCAATCTTCTCTTGAATTTAGAAGTTTCTCCTCAAATAATACAATTTTGGCAGAAACCAAAGTGTTTTTTTTATGACTACAGAAAAAAAATTGACAATCATTTCACTCATCCCTAACTCATGTCATGTTGATATTTTTTCGGTGAGATTACTCACTGACAGTGCCACTAATTTATCTTCCTTCTAACCCCCAGGTTCCACAGGCCATAGAGATTTTCTTCTGAGAAGAATTTGTCTACTTTTTTGATACCACTACTGATCAAACATCAGGGAAAATATGAAGGCCTTTCCTTGAGATTCAGTCAACGACCAGCCGAGGTTTCTGGGTTCCGGGAGGATTCTGCAGACGACATCTCTGCAGCCCACGCTAAGACACGAGGATCTACTCCGAGGAGGGCTTTTGCCTTGGAACCGTGAGACCTGTTTGGTGGGAGGATTCGCTGAAAATGACTGAAGCCGCCGTACTCATCCAAAAGGACACTACTGCTCTCCTTTTACTACTTGTTTAAACCATATTGCAGCATATCTGGGGAAAGAAGAGGTTGTGCATGTACAGGCTTTACCATTCCAAGGCCTCTGACGCCAATGGACATGACGCACACCGTTGTTCAGTATTATCATGATGATAAGACATTTGGGACTGATCACTATTAGTTTGTATAAAACACTTAAGTTCATGTTATACAAAATGATTTGCTATATTATTTCTTTCCCTTTTTATATATAACGTCTAACAAAAAAAGAGCTGCGGCTTCTTCTTCTTCTTTTTAGACTCTTGTTACTCCCCTCCCCTCCCTTGCCCCCCCCCGTTAATTAAATGATTACTTACTGCAGAAAACAGACTCACAGCCTTCCCCTTTGGGTGGTCCTTTGAAAGAATGGGGATGTTGATGGCAAGAACACGAGAGGAAATCTCGTTTCTTCTGCCTCTTAAAGGCTCACTATATGTTTTAGACCAGGACCTCTAAGGAACACTCATTGGAACAGAACCTCAGTCTACACAATGACACAGGGGCTATTAAAGTAAATAGCACTGGGCCACTTTATAACAGCTGATATATTAAGCATATGCAGTCCAGTTCTGCTGCATTAAATATTCCAAAATTACTGCTGGGCATCCATAGTCCATCCATAGTCTTGGTGGTGAAGCTACTTAAGATGCCTGCAGATGGGGCAAGGCAAGGTGCTATGATAGGCTATGAGGATCACAATTCATATACCACATCCTAGGATCTTAGGGGCTAGCAAAGCACATCTCAGAGACATTTTGTATGTTGTCCTGTGCAAAGAATCAAGCCCGTTAATTGTCCTGTGCAACTCCGGCTGCTCACTCCAGTGTTCTGCTCACATCACCGTGCAATAATAGTCAAGCATGGAGCCCAGGGCAATCACAAACCAAAAGCTTCTTTCTGTGACTGGATGTTGCTTCCACCGAATTTAACCTGTGATCGTTTTACAACTTCAAGATTGTACTAAGATCTGGGATGGGTCCACACATACATGCTCATCCTTCGATGACGTCCAACATCATGTAACAATCTGCATGTGGTGGATCCTTGTGGATAACATTTCATACCAGTTAAAAGACAACATCTTCCAACAGTCACTTTGTACTTCTGGTGACCAATAATCATGATGCCCACTAATCAAACCAAGAGAAATCTTAGAACCATAAAATTTGTTCAGCTCATTTGTTTGCATGGTGGCACCTGAGGTTAGATAGTAATCTACAAAATGGTGGTTCTTCAGAAGAAGGTCTATGCAACTGCTGACCCATTCAGCCAAATAAAGCTTCCAATCTATTTATGGAAGAAAAAGAATAGCTGTGTGACCCTTTCATAGGAAGTCTTGGCTTGCGTAATACATTTATTACCCATGCCAGACACTATTTATGGTGTCAGAATTTTACTGAACCTCCTAGCTTGGTTCAACAAGAACATCTAACCTATCCATGGAACAGTAGACAAGGCAGGACGTGGAGGACTGGGGGTTACTCTGCTGAGAGCATTTATAAGAAAATACTTTTGGATTTCTGCTTAGGCAAGGCTCTTGGGTCAATGATTGACTTTGAAGGTCAAATTGTCATTCGGTGAACCAATTAGCTAAGGCTGGATAGCTCAGTGGTTTAGATGTCTTGTTAGGAGTTCGATTCCCCGCTGTGCCTCATTGACAGGGGCTGGACTAGATGATCCAGAAGGGTCCCTTCCAGCTCTGCAGTTCTAAGATTATATAAATGAAAAGGCTAATTAACCCCTGGTGGAAGACCACATGGTGGCAGGTCACAAACCTTGTATGCCCGAGTTAAGGTATGACAGATAAGCCATAGGAAAGCATGGACAAAGGTTATGGCATACAGCAAATTTATCCGCTGGACTAATTCTGTTTGTCTATCCACTGCTAACCTTTGAGAGCAAGCTTCATTTGAACACTGAATACCTGCTGCTCTTTATGTGCATAAGAATTTTCTTTTCCTCTTTATGGGCATAATTATACTGAACAGTCTTTCAGAAGGCAATCATTCATTTAAAGCAGCAGGTCCCATGGTGCAGGTGAACTTTCATGCAATTTATTTTAATCGGGTACACTGCAATGAAAGAAAAATCCCTACAGGACATTATTTATTGAAATTGAAGCTGACTTTTAATACGTTAACAAAAGTATGCAAAAAAAAAAAAAATTACCGGTGTCCTCAAAATACATATAGAAGTATTCAAATATTCTACACAGTTATCATGACCACAGAGAACTATCATAACTAGCAGAAATGGCATTTTCATTCAGATATATAAACTTGGCAAAGCCAATGAAAGAAAAGGGGCTTTAATGCATTCCCAACCAGAGATGGATATGAACTGCTGGTTTGACTGTTTGATGGAATTGATTTCCTCACCAAACAGCTGATCTGTGATTTGGCACCCTGCCCCCTCCAGCAGCCGTCCACTGAGAGGCAGTGCACAGAGGAGGTGGGATGGAATGCTGCTGCCGAACCGCCAGACCAGCAGTTCATGCCCATCTCTATTGCCATTATTAATACCTTCTGCTTGAAGACATGATTGGGCTTGTCATCTCTTTGGCCCTGTACTCATAATCGCTGCCCATCCTGCCGATTGAAAAAAAAAATCTAGCTCAGGGAACCACACAGATACATTTTAAAACACACAATTCCCAATCCAGCACCATACATTTGTCCATATGACTACCTGTGCTGGATTAGATCATGCATGACTGCAGATTTTGCAAAATGTAAACATCAGTACCTAAAACCATATCATAGAGCCTCTCTCATGTACCCTCTACTGCCTTCAAGGGTCTCTCTGCATATACTAGCCAAACAGATAGTATTCTCATTTTTTTACCATATGAAGTGCATTTTGGAGACTGCAGTGGAAAGGGAGGAGCTTGGATTCAGTACCTCCTCTCCCTGCTTCAGATGCTAGGGAAACACACATTGAGATCACACGAATGGGACTCCTATGCATGCAGCTCCAGAAAGTAGAAGGGAGGGATCACCCCTTAAGCACACAAATTTATTTCCATGCATAGATTGTTCTGGCAGTGAAGGTTATTACAATTAATAATTTATTTATTTATTTATTTATTGGACTTATATACCGCCCCATAGCGCTACAAGCACTCTCCAGGCGGTTTACAATTTTCAATTATACAGGCTACACATTGCCCCCCCAGCAAGCTGGGTACTCATTTTACCGACCTCGGAAGGATGGAAGGCTGAGTCAACCTTGAGCCGGCTACCTGGGATTTGAACCCCAGGTCGTGAGCACAGTTTTAGCTGCAGTACAGTGTTTTAACCACTGTGCCACGAGGCTCTTAATGCAAATAAGCCAAAATTTCTCTCCCCACAAAACACTGTACATTCCTTTCTGTACATCCTGTCAGTTTAAAGTAGTTTCCAGTACATTAGTTAAGCTGCTATGAATGAGAACTCATGATGACCACTTCTTCAGGAGTAGATGTGACTGACAGATGAGGAGAATTACTTCTGGCTCAACTGGATGCAATTGTAAACATCTATCCTGCAGGTTACAAATTAGGGCTCTCGATTAAAAACCTATTATTTAATCAAGGCTGGACTTTTGAAACATCAATTAATCTATTAAATTCAAATGTATACCTTTAATAATTAAAATCCAATGCTTGCGTACGCTTTCAGTTTGGGGAAGGCATCTTTGAAGGTGTTATTCTCCCCTCTCCAGAGCTTTGTTCCTTGATATAGTGAGGAAATAGACCAGACAAAAAGAAAAATGAGTTAAGTGCCCCTTACTATTAGGTACAAAAATACAGCCATGAACAACATTTTTTTTCCTCCTGTTCAATGGAAACTCTAATTGGTGAAGACTCAGATCATCTGCTCTAAAACAATCAAAACATGGCATGTTGATATATCCTTATACCTTAACTTCCACTCCAAGTAAACTCAAGTGTCTTTGATTTCCTAAAACAAACAAACCCAAAACACTGCTTACTTAAGATGACTCCCACTAAATTAGATTTCCTTTCACCAGAAATCAGTTTCACTGGATTAGCAATGGATAGAACTGCACTCAAAATCTGTGTATATAGCTATTGACAGTATCAATGTGCGTGCTTCTTTTCAGCATTGCCACACCACTAGTGACTGTTATATAGGGAGTTGGATGGCTAATGAGAATATGTTGTAATGCAATGGTCCCCAGCTTTTTTGACACCAGGGACTGGTTTAGTTGAAGGCCATTCTCCCAAGGACTTCGGGTGGGGGTGGGAATACTTATTATGCAGTAGGTTGTTGGAGGATAGCTTTGAATCAAGCTCAATACAGGTATTATGCTGGGACAGATGGACGGAGAGCAGGAGGTGAGCTGCAATTGAAGCTCCATCTCCTGCTAGATCAGCAGCCGTTAGAACCTAATAGGAGCGCAATCTCCTATTAGATTCTAATGCCACAGGCACAGCTGATCTAGCAGCAGCAGGAGGGGAGAGGGGAGTGAAACTCCTGTCAGATCAGCAGTGGCATTAGAACCTAATACGAGCGCACTGACAGGAGGTGGAGCTTCACTTGCCGCTCACCTCCTGCTTGCTGCTCATCTGTCCCAGCAGCCCGGTCCTTCCAAGGCCACGGACCAGTACTGGTCCATGGTCTGGAGGGACCCCTGCTGCAATGTATTTACTTGGGGTGGAAGTTAAGGCACAAGAAGAGTGCATCAGTGTGTCCATGTTTTCTAGGGAGGATTGACCTGGGGCCTAAGTTTCCTTACTTTGCAGGGTACCACTTCAGTCATATATATAATCATATGAATGAATAAACAAGGCAACAGTTGGATCTCTAAGGAAACAGCATGCATTCCTCAAAGGAGGACTCGTTATTTAATCCTTTTTCTTAAAGTAATAAGTCCTGCATGCTATCTGGTGTTGCTTATAGACCTCCCCACCATGAGCAGTTAGTGTATTGCTCCATGTCAGACATTTGTATTGCTCTGTGCAAGGCATTCAGACAAGTCATTTGAGGCACAAAAAATGCAAACAAACACTAGTCCTGCCTGATAGAAGGGAGGGATAGAAAACTTTTTAACTGCAACTGCAAATTGTGAATCTCAGTAAAAAGGCTCAAGTAGAAACGTCAAGATTTCAGCATGATAGCATTGAGATGAAGGACATACCCTCCTGACAAAAAGCTGTCTTCACCACTAGCTTCTAGGAGGAGAACATGGAAATATCGTATTAACTACAAGGCAAATAATGCACAGCATAACCTGTGTATTATTTAATCATATAATTAACAGGTCCCCGGCTTCTTGCTATGCGAAGCTTTTGCATTAACAAGGTAGGAAAATTCTTCAATTGTTAGACCATTGATCTTATAACACGTACAAAGAATGCTGAGGAAAAGAAGCCGGGAGGTTTTCATTCATTTCATGTACACGATATTTAAATAACAATACAGTATTAGACTAGAGAAATAGGGCCAGATCCAACTTCAGTTAGGATAGCTTTAAAATAAGATTGAATAAACTCATGGAGGATGAATAAACCCATGGAGGATGGAGCTACCAGTGACTAGTTTAGAGAGCCATGTGTTGGTTCCAGGTCCATAAGCACTATGCATCTGTAGAATATTTACAGGGCAGCATGAGCTGAAAGGTGCTGTTGCACTCATGTCCAGTATGTTGGCAACAATCAAAGGGGAAAGAGGGAGTTGCAAAAGAGCAGAATATGGTGCCATTTTAAAGACTAAAAGATTTATCTGGGAATCCCATAGTGCAGTGGTTAAACTGCAGTACTGAAATTAAGTCTCTGCTCACAACCTGAGTTCAATCCCAATGGGCTTAGGTAGCTGCGACAAGATTGATTCAGCATTCCATCCTTCTGAGTATGGTAAATTGAGTACCCAGCTTGCTGAGGGAAGGTGCAATGTGTAGCCTGCCTAATTATGTTATAAACTGCCCAGAATGCTTTAAGCATTTTGGGGCAGTATATAAGAAGCACCCTTTCAGTTGCCTTATTTCAATGTGAGCGTTCATAGATCAAAATCCACTTCAGACACAAGAAACATGTCCTTGTGGCCTTTCTGTTTGCAACTGGCTGCTATCGTAGGAACAAAATGCAAGACAGACCTTTGGTATGGTGCACTCTGTGTTTGTGTGTGTGTGTGCATTTTTTTTAATGTTAGTTCGACTCGGCCTCCACTGATTTATGTTAGTCATAAAGGCATGAGTTGCTCATGAGCCTCTTTTAATATTGAGCTTATTGTTAGCTTGGAGAAAATTGGATTCGATCCACCTAACGTATGACAATACGAAAATAACATGAAAACATGAAAACATAATCTAATGTTACAAAGTAAAGGCATTTGATCCACAGAGGCATGAAGACTTCTGTTCTCAACAGGATTTTATTGCTCCAACCTGCCCATCTGGTAGTAAGTCTCATCCACCCAAAAGTTGCTCCTGAGGGGCAGAGATTCTGAAATGGTATGATACACACCACAGAGAGGGCTGCAATATCTGAAGTGGACATCCAGACAGGTGTATTGTTAAATACACACCCACTGTGACATCCAAACACATGACATATAAGTGTAATATTTCCTTCAAAAAATGTGTGGATTGTGTTTTTGAACCTGGACACATCAACCAATTTTCATTCTGTCTGCAAAGTAGATCTTATAACACATAATATATAGCTGTTGGCATAATGTAGTGCGAGAAACGTAGTGCCTTTTGCATGTTTCTTCAGAAATATCTCACTACTGTATTTATTCAAACAAGTACCCATAATATTGTAGCCCCAAAAAGATGGTTCAGGAAAAACAAAGGAATGGAAAGATAAAAGGAACATAATACAGTGGTGCAACACTTAACGATAATTCGTTCCGTTCAAATCGCTGTTAAGTGAAATCGTTGTCAAGCGAAATTAAAAAACCTATTAGAATGCATTAGAAACCGGTTAATGTGTTCTAATGGGTGAAATACCTCATCGTCCAGCGAAGATCCTGCATAGGGCAGCCATTTTCCGGTGCCTGTAAATTGAGCAATCAGTGTTGAAAACAGCGGGGAGCCATTTTGCACAGTGGGTGGCCATTTTGCGACCCGCCGATCAGCTGTTTTAAAATCATCGTTAAGTGAACAATTGGTTCCCAAAGCAGGGAACTGATCGTCGTCAAACGAAAAAAGCCCATGGGAACATTGCAAAAAAACCATTGTAAAGCGGATTTGTCGTTTAATGAGGTAATTGTTAAGCGAGGCACCACTGTAGTATAAACTTCAGAATTTGTGAAAATTTAATATACAAAAAAATTTTTGCTATAGAATTTCATTTAATGAAATCTTTTCTACATACAGTTCCCCATGTATGAGTGGTTGTAAGTTCAAAATGGCATCATATGAGAAAATGTACAGTAGGATCCCCTTATCCATGGGATCAGTATCCACTGATTCACTTATCCATGGTCTAAAAATATTAAAAGCATTTTTTTTAAATCCAGAAAAAAACACGTATTTTCACATGTATTACCAGAATTTGTCACTAGAGGGAGAGCATGCTATGAATACTTTTAATAATACTGTACATAGCATGGTTTCTGGTGCCCTCTAGTGACCAGTTCTGGTAATACATGTGAAAATAACTTTATTTTATGGCTAATAAATACATTTCAATCCATCCACAAGATGCTCGGAAAGATGAAAGCCACCATATTAGTTCTATCAGTATCCCATTTACCTCTGGTGATTTATGGTTGAACCACTAGTATGCAAGGAAGCCTTTTCTGTTCCAAACCAGAGTTTGACAAGAGTAATGGTGTAGATGAAAGCAAAAAGATTGAAACCTAATCCAGACAAAACAGAGGTGCTCCCGGTCAGTTGAAAGACTGATCAGGAAATAGGGATTTATCTGTACTGGAAGTTTAACTCCCAAGTTAAACTCCCCATGCCAACTTAGGCTCACTGCTTGGAACTCCCCATGCCAACTTAGGCTCACTGCTTGGATGTACTCCTGGACTCAACCCTGAGCCTGGATGCCTAGATTTAGGAAGCGGACAGAGTAATTGCAATTGTTAAACCTAGTGTTATCAGTTATGCCCATTCCTTGAGATGCCTAATTTGGCTACAGTGAGACATGCCTTTTTGGATTACTGCAACATACTCTATGTGGGGCTGCCTCTGAAGACTGTTTCAAAAGTTGACTGGTACTGGTTACAGGAAGCATTTAACTCCCGTTACAGCAGTTTTATTGGCTGCCAGCCTGTTTTCGAGCCCAATTTAAAGTGCCATAAACCCTATTTGGCTTGGATCCAAGCTATCTGCTTCTAATATCCAGTTTTAATGTGAGTTAAATGTCCTAGGGTTATATCCTTTTAATGTCTTTTAAATGTTCTTGTACTTTTCAAAACATTTTTATATAAGTATTCTAACATTACCATGTTTAATAGCTTTTTAAGGATTTATGTAATTCTGTTTTGATTCCTATTTGTTTTAATGACATGTGAGCTGCCTTGAATCCTTTTACAAGGAAAAAGGTGCCATAAAATGCAAAAAGTAAATAAATACTCTGAAGCAGGAATAGGCAGCTTTGGCCCTTCTGATGTTTCTATCATGCCCCAGCCAGCAAAACCAAAGGTAAGGAATTATGCAAATCACATATAGAAGGCTACAGTTGTCCCTAATATAACTAGTTAGCCATGACTCAGTTCTACTAAAACCAAGAGTTGTTAACTTTGACCAGTGCTACCCAGTTACTAGCGAAGCACCAGAATCCAACAAAACATCTCTGTTTTTTTCTTAGTGAAGCCTGTGTAATTCAAAGTCAGACAAGCAGTTGTGAAATTTGTACCAAGGCAGAAATCATATCCAGCAAGTGGTTCTGTGGGTAAGTAGTTGCACCATCAACTGCACAACCAGACATATAAAATAGACTGCCTAGGTGTAACTCCTTGTGAACATACACAGATGAAACTTTACATTCTACACCAAATGCAATAAGATTTCAGCCAGAGACAGAAAGGATTATGTCTCCCCCATCACGCATCCCCCTCCTCATGTACCCCAAAACAAATTATGTAGCTATAAGAAACACCCTGATTTTCAGCTGGTGTTGCAGACTTTAGGATTCAAAGGAAGTGAAGAAGATTCTGTTTTGACTATTACTGTAAGTAAAGGCTGAATTTAGTACCAAATCCGGCCACCATATTTTAGAACTTTTGCTATTTCCTCAAGTTTTTTTCAGAACACAAGTTCTTTTAAAAACAAACTTTTACATGTTATATTTTAACAGTTTTATTAAAATGTAGTTACATTTAACATAAAACATAAAATGGTTTATCTACATACATTACAGTAACAATAAAAATAATTTCATGAAAATTATGTTTCCTCTAATTGGATCAAATCATCTAGCAGATGCCCCACTACTGAAATTAAAGGCCACTGACATTACAAAAACACTACAAACATATACATTCTTCCATGTCCTTGCGTCGAAGAGCACTGTGTTAGAACTTCATATTTTCTGCCATGAATAGTGACTGAAGTCCTTTTCGGACATTTAGCAATTCCTCTTCATGCTGTGATTTTATAAAAAACAACAACAACATAATCACATCAGATTATATTTTTATAATAATTATAACTTCATTGCTTCTAATATTATAGGTAACACCATTTACCATCTCCTTTAGTAACCTTTCCTGGATCCCTTTCATGTCTTCTTTAATTCGATGCATCTAAAATGGAACAAAAACTGACATTTATTTTCACTCAAGTCTAGCTGCTGATATCACTTTATAGTGCCTTCAAAGGACAGTCAGACTCTGCCACATTTCTGCAATGGTAAAGCACAGCAGGAAACCATAAGAGTTCATGTCGCGGCCGGAGGGGTGCCACCTGTTATGGGCTACTAGCTTCTGCAGCAGAGAACAGCAACCAAGCAGAAGTTGCTGTTTTATGCAAATCCATCACTTCCAATGTTTCCAAACATCTGATAACTGAAGCTTACTATTAACTTCAAAGTATGGAGAAGAGATTATTTTCTGTGCTTCTACGTAATTCACTGTTCTGGGCATGCCTACAGGGCCAATCTGTTAGTAGTCTGCCATGTGCTGTACAAGAAACAAGGTGAGAGCAATATATCATGCAGAGACCTAACATTCCTTTGGGAGGAGGTAATGGTGCTGCATCTCTGATCTTGGAATGATTCTGTGCTCCATGTTACAACAGAAAAAGAGCAGAATTATTTGCTACCAGGTGAGCCAGATTGCAAGGATACAAGGCTATGATACCAAGTCATTCTGCCTCCTCTTAAATATCAGCTGAAAGTGTGAGGAGTCACATAACAGTGTTCTAGCTGGGCAATTCTAGTTCTAGAGAAATAATAATAAGATAAATAGGCCAGGCTATCCAACAGCATTGCAGAGCCACACAGGTTATTTACATATTGGATGAAAGCTGTTGCTTACCATAGTAAGAGCAGGGACATTGAATCAATGGAACGTACAGAATAGTTGACTTACCATTTCCCATATAATGTTCAGCACTCATATGATCTATCTTTGTAAATTAACTAGCTTTCTATGAACTACTTCCTAAAATCTCAGTGGAGGTACAAGGGAATGTTCTTGGAAGGAGAATCCCAGCACAAGAGCACTTAGGCATTTTCCATTTGCTCTAGCTAGTCTTGGTAAATATATATTCTGAGCCTTCAAAATGTTGTATTTTATTCCCTTCTATCATGAAGAAATAGAAAACACATACCTGAGCTATAAAAATATCTTGCTCACTGTCAGTATTATGGTAAATGTTCTTTTCAAGTGAAGTTTTGATATTCTGAAGTCTAAAAGAGTATAAATTAAAACACTATTAAGTGTCTTTGCTCCAGAATGTGGGGGAGGCACTTTGTTTATTATTATTATTATTATTATTATTATTATTATTATTATTATTATTATTATTATTATTATTATTATTATTATTATTATTATTATTATTATTATTATTATTATTATTATTAACAACAACAACAACAACAACAACAACAACAACAACAAAGCAGGTTTGATTACATCTGATTGTATTCTTCCAGTATGTGTGGAAGACGAGCCCTGCTAGATCAGACCCAAAGTCTACTAAGTCTACATCAAGTCTTCATGAATGGCAGCCAATCAGATGCCTTGGCAAGTTAAGAATGGGACATGAAGGCGACAGAACTGCCCTGCTGTTCACTGTACACTAATGATATTCAGTAGCCTCAATGGATCCAATCACATGATATAGTTAAGAAGAAATTAGAAGAGCTCAATGAAAAGACTATGCTCCTCAAACCTTCACAAGTCTCCTGGCCAAGCTCCTTCACCTCAAGCCATTTACTATTTCAGGATCAGATTAATTAAGTGTCATTCAGTATTTGATATTGCTGGAATACGTGATGATGCTACTCACCAAACTGAGTCTGGACATTGACTCTCCTGTCTTTGCTTAGATACCTTAATATAAATGTGCCTAAAGACATAACCACATATATCTTCCCTATCTCTTTCTGCTAAAGTTCCTTCCCCATTCCTCTGCTGTCTCTTGTATTTATTAGCTTCTCAGGACATGGAGTCTCTTCTCCCAAGTACCATGTACATCGTGGTGTTATATAAATAAATGAAAATAACAAGCATAACTACAATTATGTTGATACTATGGTGCTATTTTCTATTCCAATAATGAGAAAGTACACTGACCTTCGTTGCTCGTTTTTGTTGTACGTGCTGAACATCTCACACTGTTTCTTTGAAAAGTTCTACGGATAAACAATCACTATGTAAATGTGGATTTCACTATTTTTTATAAAATAATTTATTGTGTACTATACAATATTGCTAAATGATAAGAAAATGTACATTCATGTGCCTATTCTGCCATGCCAAGTTTCAAGTTTAATTGTTAAAACTTACACTTGAAACTTGACCTGTGTACCAAGAGTACCCTGCAGTATTTTCTGTTTATCAGGTTAATAAATCTTAATTAAAATATGTCTGTAGATCTTTACACCATCTTTAGCCAATAGATGGTAAATGTCCTAACCTTCCCTAGATATGGAAATGTAAACAGACCTGGTATATTAATCTCTCCAGAATACCTGTAGAAGGTCCATGAGGTGCCTCCCTCTATAGCAACCTCACACTTTTCAAACATTAGGAAGACAGGGAAGGAGGGAGGGGAAAAGAAAAGTTTCTGTTTAGTTAATTAGGGACCAGTGAAGAGAGGAAAGAGCTGAATTAGCACTGAGCACTGGATGGAGAGGAAGATCAATGCAAAATAGTAATAGTGAGGAAAAGTGGCAGAGAAATGAAACAACAGAGGGCCTTCTGACCTCTTGCAAACCCAGCTTTGCTGATTAGCACTTGCTTTTGTGTTTGCTTTAATTCACAGGAAACTTTGCTCTAGCAGTAAGTGAAAATTATAGTTGATGTGCACATGTCCTGTACAGCTCCATCTGGAAACCATTAGGAGCCCCCATATTTTACCCGTCGTGTGACACTGATACCATAAGCTCGCTACATTTTGGAAAACCTGTGGAGTGAACTAGGAATCTGGTGAGTTCTGATGTCACTGATTCTTACAGAATACCTACATCCTCCCAATCTCTTCATTGGTAATGGCCTTAGGTCTTTGCATCTAGTTCAGCAGTGGGCAGGCTTGGGGCGTTAGAGCCAAATTTGTGCTCTAGCCCTCTCTGTGAGCCACAAGGAACCCACAAGGAGTTTTTGTTCATTAAAAAGTGGTATGGGGGTTCTCAGGGGTCTCTCCAAGGACAGAAATACCATAATGTTTGGTACAAGATCAATTCCACAGCTGCCACATTAAAATGTTAGCAAGTACCATGTTTCCCTGAAAATAAGACAGGATCTTATATTAATTTTTGCTCCAGAAAACACATTAGGGCTTATTTTCAGGGGATTTATTTTATGTACAACACTCTACATTTATTCAAATATACTCAAGTCATCTTCTGCTTGCTGCACAATGGTGGAGGGAGGGGTTGCATTTAACTAGGGCGTATTTTTGGGGTAGGGCTTATATTATGAGCCTCCTGAAAAAAATCATACTAGGGCTTATTTTCAGGTTAGGTCTTATTTTGGGGGGAAACAGGGTAGTGATGAAAATTGTGAAGATGGTGACAACTGCTGTGTTTGAATCAGCCATGTTTCCCCACAGCACTCTGGAGTGGGACAAGAGCCAGTGTGGCACAATGGTAAAACTTTGAGACTAGGACTTGAGAAATCCACTAAGCTAGTGTTTCCCCAGCCTGCGGATCATGACCCCCAAGAGGGGTGTCACAAACTGTTTTCTGAGGAATTAAAGTTCACCTTATATGTGTTGTAGCCCTTGTTATATGATTTGTTCCTTGGGATCACAGTGGGATATTAAAGTTAGAGTGTATGTGTGTGCAAGAGAAAGAGGCCCTTTGAGGGAAAAAGAAGCCTCTGCTTTTTGAAAAGGGATGACTTTACCCCATTAAAATGCATTTTTATGGAAACATGGTGTATTTGTGTGGGGGTGTTGCAGGTTACTTGGTTATTATAAAAGGGGTGACGACTCTAAAAAGATTGGGCCAGTCAATATTGCTCATCCTTACCTACCTCACAAGACTATTGTAAGGATAAAATGGGGAGGAGAACCTTGTATTCATTGACAAGCATAAATGTAACTAATAAATAAAATAAATAAATAATAACATTTGGAAGCTGCAAGTGGCCTTTAGGTGGAGAGTACTTTATCCTTTTTCAGGGTTGTCATTTAAAAAAAAGAGAATGATAGCATCTCCACAAAAAGTGTGAACTGTACAAAAATACACTGTTAAGCATTTGTATACTATGGGTAAAATTTTGTCTAATAATGCTAAACTTAGAAATTTTTTTCCTAACAGTTTAAACAATATACTTGATAGCACTCTAAAAATGTCCTGCATTTAGAATGTAACAGAGAATTGTATGTAGTTCCTTGGTTCCATGAATAAAACACATACTGCAAAGTCTTTTTCCACATTTCTCAAAGCCTGTGAATCTTTTTCAAAACTTTCAAGCTCTTTCATGAGACAGGAATGAAGATTTTCCAGTTGTTTGGCCCTGTGAAAATAAAACACAAAAGCAAAAGTACACAGTGGGTGTGATCCACTTCTCCTAAACTTGTTATGTTTTTATGTTGTAAGCCGCCTAGAGCAGTTGAAATGACTAGATAGGCGGAGTATGTATAAATAAATAAATAAATAAATAAATAAATAAATAAATAAATAAATAAATAAATAAATAAATAAATAAATAAATAAATAAATAAACAAACCAACCAACCAACCAACCAACCAACCAACCAACCAACCAACCAATCAATCAATCAGTCTTCCCTGACCTGAATGATTGTCTTTATGAAAGTGTGTCTGGCTAACCTGGGGGCGGATTCCCAACACAAAAGATTATCCTCTTTAAAGGGGGCTGGCATAGGTTACCATGAGAAAAAGGTAACAGAAAATCCCATTACAGCCAGTCCAAGTGCACGTTTTTATCTAGACCCAACTGAACACGTACAACAATCATATTCATTTTTATTAAGTATTGCATACAAACCTGTGCTTATGTAACTCACTACCCATTATATTCATGTGCTCATGGGTCATTTTCAATGACTGTTTTGTAAAATTTTCAATTCTTTTTGATCGGTTCTGAAAACATAAAATTTACAAGATTATTTCCTTTTAAGTTTAGACTGATTTCTATTTTAACTCAGGATTATGAAAAAAAAAATTCATACAATTTCTGTTTATTATTTCCTCTTCAGGAAGACCAACTTGTTGGTCCTCTGATGGGTTTTCAAACTCCCAGATGCATTGTGAAAACAACTGTGAAATCAACCAACCAACCAGCAAACCAAGCAAGCAAGCAAGCAAGCAAGCAACCACTCTGGTGGGAATGATGCTCTTTTACAATAGTTCAGAGCCACCCTATTTGACTTTCTTTTTCGCTTTCAAGAATCCTCTAAAATCAGATTCTGACAAGTCTTACCTGTCTAATCCAAATCAGTCCAATTCAGTTCCAGGTCCATCCAAATCAGTTCTACGTCCATAACATTAGGTATAACAAGACTCACCTGTATTTTTCTATCCATCTCCTTATGAAGTTTCTGACAAATAACTCCTACACTTGACGTGTCAGCATCCCAGCCTTCCCCATCAAAAACTGAGTTGTCATTGAGGGATAAACTAGACAGGTTTTCAGAAACTGAAGGAGAAAACAAGATTTTGCATTGTAACTCCTCTCTTTTGCCTTCACTTTCAAATATACAGAGTTACGTAGTGTTTCTACCAAAGCAAGCTGAGACCTAAGATGCACTTCAGGACTATTTATACATTTTATTTAAAATATTTTACACTACCTTTCTCCTTAAAAAAGACTGAAGGTGGCTCACATCATTAAATGACAATATGTAAAAGATGGTTGTTGTGGGTTTTCCGGGCTGTTTGGCCATGTTCTTAAGGTTTTGAAATGGAGTTTCTTCAGTTTCACTCTATATTCATCTAAAGAAACTGTCATGTATAAAGCAACATTTCCAACTAGAAAACTATCTTTTCTTCTATTACTATGTCTTTCAGAATAGACTGACACTGCTCTAATGTATTTTTCATAAAATGACAACAGAATACTAAAAATTTTACTGAACACTTTTTTATTTAGAGAGACACAAAGGACAAAAAAAATCACAAGTTGATACTTCCTCTACAAAATTTTGCAGGGAAAATAAAAAATATTGATGCGTTATTTCATTCTTTTACCAGAAGATGGCAATGTCAGTCAGAAATACTTGACATTCCTTTGAAAATGATTGCTGGCTGCTGAAATTTCATAGTCTCACATACATAATCAAAACTCTTGCCAATATAAAGTCTTTAATTTTAAAATATATGTATCTTGTAACAACAGGGGCAGAAGATGAAGAGAACATTAGCAAGACCCCTGTAGCAAACCTTACCTTTAAGTTTTGAACTGTAACCATTCATTATGTACTTTACAATGTGTGTCAGGGTCTGCACTCAATGTATTTTGTGATGGATTACACACAATGATATAAAATGTTAGGTTGTAGTAGAAATGTAAACATATGTCTCAAGACTGTGTACAATGCAACGGTAACAATAAAGGCAAGATACAATTATTGGTTACTCTAATGTAAGTTTAATAGTGCCTGTGTGCAATGTTATCAAAGGACAGATCACTCATTAAGGCAAAATTGTATTTCTTCCTCGGTTGACCTTAACTCTTGAAACAATGCAAATATTTCCACCCTACCCACCTGAGACATCAGACATGCAAATATTCTAACTGACCAATTATAAAACAACACAACCTAATTGGCCATATACAAATTGAGCAAACTAGGGTTAGAATAAATAGAATTTCTCCCTCTTAAGTACACAGAGCTTGTAGAGACGTGGAATAAATGGATTGCCTAGTGAAGATCTAAAAACAGGAGCTTAATTTGAAAAGAATTTCTTCTACATGAAGATAGCCTTCTGGGAAGAATATAGTGACTGGAAGTGTGGCCAACAATTTAGGTTCCACAGAGTTCTTTGCATTGAGGAGGGTCATGCTATATCATAAATTGCTTTGAAAACTCTTGCAAATTTCAAAGGAAGTTTGTCTCTAGCTCCAAATGTCAGTATTTGTGAAAAACAAAGTCAGAGCCTCCTTGAAATTATATAACCATTCTGTAGGCTACAGCCCACACTATTTAACTTAACTGTCTTAAATTTAATTAATTACCATTGTGTGCCATCAAGTCAATTCTTATTTATAGTGACCCATTTCAGAGTTTTCTAGGTAGAGAATTCTCAGAAGTGGTTCACCATTCCCTTCTTCTTGGAGCATCCTGGGACAATGCAGCTTGCCCAAGGCTACACAGGCTGGCTCTTACAGGATGCACAGTAGGAAATGGAACTTCCAACTTTGGCTCTGCAGTCAGACACTTAACACACTGAGCTATTCAGCCAGGTAAATGCCTTTAGTACAGAAGGGGAAATAACAGAGATGGGCGTATTAAGGTAAAGGAGTCTATGTGCAACAGGAATGCACTGGGGCTTCTTGCACCATTCCCAACTTCTGCCTTTTTGACAGCAACTTTACCTCCAGCCTACCTTTAGAAGTGTTATCATCTGTTTTAAACAACTTTCTAGGAAGCAGCTTTGTTTTTGTTTCTTCTCTTCTGATTTCTTCTTCATCAGAATCACTTTCCATGTCTGCCCGGTACAACCGTTTAAAATCCGTATGTATTGTAGGTCCTTTAATAAGATAATATTTAAAGGAATATTATAAGTCACAGCAACAAAACATGGAAATGACTCATTATGCACAAATAAATCCCCAGAGGACTTGCAAAACTGTACATATAAGAGCAAGAAAAGTGCACTTGTGGTGCAGTGGTTAAACTGCTGTACTGTAGTTGAAGGCTCTGCTCATGACCTGAGTTTGATCTTAAGTACCTGGCTCAAGGCTGACAGCCTTCCATCCTTCTGAGATTGGTAATTTGAGAACCCAACTCATGGGGGGAGGCTGCATGATTAAATGCCCTCTCCAGAGAGAGCCTTAAGCACATTGGGGAAGTATATAAGCAGCACATTTTGTTTTCTGCAGGTTCTTGGTGTAGAAAAATTCTACAGGAGAGTGAACTTATAGCTTGCATCATGTGGCAAAGGACAGAAAACCCCAGTATGAGATGCTTTTTTTTACAAGAAGGAGCATCCACAGATAGTGTAATAGTTCCCCCAAAGTTTCAAATAATATAAAGCGGAAGACATAAAACTTAAGATAATTTTTTGTTATATATAGTTAATTGAGGCTCTATTGCATTTAATCATTTGTTATCGAGTGAAATTTACATACCAGATTCATGTATGTAAGCTAAAGATTCTCTATGGCACAATTCTTCTCTGTTCCTATTAGGTGTGGATAACTGAGATGGAGATATAGATTCCTAAAAATAGTTAAATAATATTAACCATACTTAATGTTTAGAAAATTACCAATTTAGAAGATTACTAGAAACTAGAATGAAGCAGATTACTGCATGACCCATTTAATTGATCAGAAAAATAGAAATGGAATTGTGTTTAGAATTTCAGCCTACACTTGATATGGAATGTCTGACATATATTTTTAAAAAACTATGCTGTGCTTATACAGTTCAAAGTATGCAAAATTCTAACAGTTTAGCACAACTGAAAAGAAGTTTCAGTGCTTCTCTATAGTGGTCTTTGTATCACAGTAATCAGGATGTGGTGGCACTGCGGGTTAAAATGCAGAAGCCTCTGTGCTGCAAGGTTGGAAGACCAGCAGTCGTAAGATCGAATCCATGCGACGGAGTGAGCTCCCGTCGTTTGTCCCAGCTCCTGCCCAACCTAGCAGTTTGAATGCATGCAAATGCGAGTAGATAAATAGGTACCACCATGGTGGGAAGGTAATGGTGTTCCGTGGCTAGTCGTGCTGGCCACGTGACCATGGAAACTGTCTTCGGACAAACACTGGTTCTACAGCTTGGAAACAGGGATGAGCGCTGCCCCCTAGTGTCAGACACGACTGGACTAAATGTCAAGGGGAAGCTTTACCTTTACTAATCAGAATCTGCATCCACTTGTTTGGGTTAGCTATTTCTAAAAGGAAATAAGAACTCTGAAAACAATTATGTACTGTATTTAAAATTTGGAGTTATGGTATATATTCTCAAAAATCAGAGCAACATAACATTAGCAACAACATTTTTTTTTTACCAAACCTCAATAACTGCAAGCCTATATTATTTGAAAGTATTCTTTCAAAAAGGCTAAAATGGTCTCAGCTAACATGTACCTCTCTTGGTTTTTTCACCAGACCTCCCAAAAAATCTTTCTGTTCTATATCAGATGATCTGCTTAAAGAGCAAATTTTTATGCTCCCTGCTTCACTGGGATAATATATTTTCTCCTGAAGTTTGGAAACCTCTTCATTTTGGACACTGGGAACTTTTTTTCTCGTAGTAAAAGGACTAAGGTTGGTCTATATAAAGAAAGAAAACATCAGTAAAATGACTAGAAGGATAAATATACATGCATATACTGCCAGATAAAGTGATTCTATAGATTTCTGAGGCTGCAGTTCTATGCATATTTACCTGGGATACATCTACTCAACTGAGTGGAGTTTACTTGTGAGTAAACATAGGAACGACTGAACCTTGTGGTGCAGTGGTTAAACTGCTGTACTGCAGCCAAAACTGTGCTCACAACCTGGGGTTCAATCCCAGGTAGCTGGCTCAAGGTTGACTCAGCCTTCTATCCTTCCAAGGTTGGTAAAATGAGTAGCCAGCTCCGGGGTGTGTGTGTGTGTGTAGCCTGCATAATAAACCACCCAGAGAGTGCTTTAAGTGCTATGGGGCTGTATATAAGCAGCACACTTTGATTTGATTTGAACACTTAAACTGTGGGGTCATAGTCTTAAACTAGTGGGGTGTAAGCCTCATTGAACTCAGAGGCCTGTGTTGTAAATTCAACTGGGAAAAATTATAGCACTATCATTTCTGAGAAATTGTGTAGAGCAGGATGACCAAAATATAGCACCCCAGATGTTGCTAGAGGGTAACCCTTAATTGAAGCTCTAGCCAGCACAGTCTGCAGTGAGGAATGCTGTGATCTGTGATCTGACATCTTTAGACACACAGTTTTTGCCAGGTTACTAGGAATGTAGGCATAATTTTTTGGCAGAAAGAGCCACTGAAGCCAATGGGAGTTACTTCCAAGCAAACATGCACGTGTGTGATTTCTACATCTCAAAAGAATTGAGTTTTAATGCAAAAATTAAAAAGTTGCAGTGGAAATAATTGTTTAAAATACATATTGTAAAAGTGTACCAAGGAGACTGGACTTAGAACAGGAGGCAACTCTTCAGTTTCAAACACCAGCTTTCTGCCTTTTTCAGGGAGCTGCTTTAATTGAATACTCTCTCCATTAATTTTCCCTAAACCAGAAAAGGTTTTGTTGCCTGAAGATTCCACATTTTCAGGTGTTAACTCCTGAAGGCAAGGTGATGAAGATGATACTCTCAATGATGTATGCTCTTCCATAGATTCTTCCTCTGCATATTTCTCACAACCTAAATAAGAAAGATTTAATTTAAAATATTGGCTATAATTTGATGTAACACTCAAGAATGGTTCAGCATTATAACTATGAGCCTATATATGTCACAGGCTTGTGTTCCCCACTCTGCTAAAAGGGCAGAAAGTACATGCTTCTGTTATGTATCAGCTGCAGTTTAGCATGTTCATGGAACCCTACCTTCTGATGTAGGGGGAGGACTTCTATGACATTTCACATTTGCTCTGCAACCTACCATTTGAAACCATAAGCAAGTTCAAACATGTTTATGAGTAATCTTGCCTTTCTCACAGGACGGTGATGATTTTACCAGCCGCAACGATTTTTAGTAATTAAAAACTCCTGTCCCACAGCTCCCATAGGTTTCTCATAATGAACAGGATTGCGAACTTTGGGCTGAAGGGGGGAACATTTGATTTATAAAAATTGCCACTGCTGAATAACATCATCAACCTTACCCAACATAAGTTATGCCAACAGGGTTTCACCCAGTGTCACCCACCATCACCACCAAGTAACTTACAAAAAAAATAGTTCTGCTATCTTCTGAACTCATAGGCAAGACTGATACTAGAAGAACACCAAGCTATTTTCTCTACATCAAGAAAAGAACTCTGGGAAGTGTCACTTCCTGCTAACTAGTTCACTGATTGAATGTTTTTCCTGCTGGTTCTGGCCTATTGGTACCCAGCCCCATTAGAAAGGTAGCACTGGATCTGTATAGCAGCAAGCCAATGAAGTTGCTACAGTGCTCTCGTGGGATTTAATACTGGTTATCGCAAAAATACTAAGTAGTGCAAGTTTATAAATGTAAAAACCTATAAAGATGTTAATTTTAGTTATTTTGTTTACTAAACATTATCTAAAATTAGAAGTACAGCTCAAACATAAAACTTACACCTCATTTTCTCAAGATAAACTGGACTCTCAAATGAAGATGGCGGTGATAACTCTGTCTGGGTTTGTGGTTCACAACCTCTTGATTTAACTACCCGTTTTGGTTGTTTTACCATTTTTTCTTTCTTTGTCTCAGTCAAACTCATATGCTGTTGTATCTTTGGCTGATTAACAGTGTTATGTTTTACAGGTTTATGTTCTGTCTGGAAATAAAAACACCTATCAGACACCATTAATGGACATTAACTGGACATTTTATATTAGAAGCAAAACACACAGTTATAATGGTAATTTAACTTGACGTTGTTGTTGTGGGAGTCCAACATGACTAGGGTTACAACGGCCATTTTTATTATGGTTGGCGTAAGCTTATCCTGGTGCATTCCACTTTGTCCTTCACTCTCCTATACTAATCTGCATTCTCCTGTACTAATCTGCATACATTTTTCTTTTTTTATTGCATTCTTCTCTTCTGCTGGAATTACAAAAGTCTTGTGCTTTTTACATGTAATGAAGATCCCCTGAACTTTTATACCTGTACTTGTCCATCCACATAGATTAGCAATGCAGAATGTGTGTCCCTCCATATGCTGGATTGGAGCTCTCATCATCCCTCATTCAGCTGATGGAAATGACAGACCAACATCTGGAGGACCACACATTTCCCACCTCTAATATGCATGGGCCACATACAAGATCTAATATAGGTGACAAGTGTTGCTAACCTACTACTGGATAGGGATGAGGATGCACAGGGGTGCCTCTCCATACCACTCCTCCCCCGTGCTTTCAGGTTCTTACAAAACAGTTATTTGTTGGAACGTCCAGAGCATGATCTTGCTGGGGAAGAAGGCAGAAGACCCATCCCTGTGCTCTTCCTTTCTCTGCACAATCAGGTTTTAAAAGCCAATAAATCTTCTTACTGGCAAACTGTTGGGAAGTTAGGTATCTGAGGAATAAGACCACGCAAGGCAGACCTCACAGCTTTGCAGCACAGTCAGTTTCTCAAAAATGTACGGTCACTGGACTGAGTGGGAGTCCTGGACCTCAGACCAACCCATAGAAGTTGTGGGGAGGAACACTCAAAAGTAAGACGGATTTCAACATCACTCTCAAGTTAGTGGACCTGATGTTGTTTTTATTTATATTAACTTATCTTCCCCCACATACCCCTAACTGAGGCAATTTATTATGTCAGCTCCAAAGTTGATGTAGCTCTAGCTCCATTTTGGGAAAATGAAACTGGAGGTAGCTTTGGACTCTATGAATTCATGGTCTTTCTCTCCCTCAATGAGGCCTCGGAATGCCTCTTTTCTGAGTCCCCCACTAGCAGGTTACTGTTGATGACACTGTAAATATTCTTCGCTATATATGGCCTTCTCATTGCACAGCATCCTATAGCTCTCTTCACTTGTATGAGTCACAGGTTAAAATCCTATTGGGATTACATGTTGGTGTAATGCACATGGCATAACCCTTGGAGACAAATTGCCTCAGATTAAGAAACTGCCATAGACATTAGCTGTTGTGCGCTGAGTCATGCAACTTCATGCTAAACAGGTAATGATTCAAACCAATTCCTTTAGGCAATTCATGTCTAATACTTATGCTGTTTTCATTATGCTTGCAGGCTTTTCTGATAGGATCTTGACTACAGAGAAATGAAGAACAGAGGGTGTTAACAGTCTGGATACAGTTTTCATTTATAACACTGAGTTTAGACACAGACTGTATTTCTCAGTGTAATACTAATTTATATTATAGCTAACAATAGCTAAGATTTGCAAATTTTGTAATTATTTGCTAAGAAACTCAGTTTTACATTAGATATACAATAGGTAAAATCGTGTTCATGTAGTTACAGTGGTGTAAACTAGAGTTGGAAGCTGGATATAATCAATGAAAACAAATTGAAAGTTTTCTATTACACACATAGCTTCCACATATCTTTCTAGTCCTGAGGCTCCCAAGTACTCCCTTTTGCACGTGTGTGCATGTGTGTGTGTGCGTGTGTGTGTGTGTGTGCATGTGTCCCAATCCTGACAATGGTGATTTCACAGCAATTTCTGACTACTGCAAGCTCCCTCTGGCCCCTCCCTCAAATCTCCTGAAAAAGGGTGGACTTAGGAAACTTTCAATTCATTATTGATTATTTCTGGCACCTGGATCTGTTTATGGTGCTGTAAGTACGCAAAGAGGATTTTGTCCATTATTATTCTAGCTTAGTAAACCTTTTACCATCAGGCTCATGGTAAAGTGGAGGCAGAAATTCATTCATCAATATTTAAATTGCAAACCTGAATAGAATCTATATTTTTATAATATTACAGTAAAGTACTGTTTAAATGCTCTTTTACCATATTTTTCTTAATGAAGTCTTCTAAAGGTTCTTCTTCTTTTTCACTCTCAGTCTCTGAGTTGGAGAGTTCTTTATAACATTTTTTTGCTTGTGCTGCTCTTCTGGGTCGTTTTGATCTGGTTGGTTGTATGATTTTCTCAATATCATTGTCACTTCGTTTTTTAGAAACATGAGTCTTCAGGGAAGAAAAATGCAGACATACTGTACAAACTGTAAGCACTGTGTCAATATATTAATGAAGACTTTTCTATTTATTAAATATATCCTTACCTTCTGGCCTCCTATAGAATACACATAGCAATTTACAAAATAAAGCACGGGGATGAATTAAACACCTGATTCCTAGAAACAGTTCTGCTTGTGTAAATCAAATGCAATGTTTGGCATCAGATAATCTATATGCACTAGATTCTCACCACATACTGGGAATTTTCTTAATAAATCCAAAGTGAGCCTTAGGAGTTTGCCAAAGAGAGCTTTCAGTGAAGCTATATTTGACTTTCCACATGAGATTGCTACACCAAAGAAAGGGACAATCAATCAAAATGATAGTCAAGAACTCTACAGTTAGGTTTACATCAATCCAAAGTTTGGGGAATATGCTTTTTAAAAAGCAACTCCCAATATTAAATAGCTGACTAAATGAAATTGTCTAAATAACAAGTTTATCTGGATCATATTTTGTGTGATCAGATTTAGCCTTATTGTTTTTAACATTTCAAAGTCTTACTATACCTTATTAGTTATAGATTCCATTTTTTTAAACCTTTCCTTCATGGGTGGTGACATAGAGCTTTTATCTAAATAAATAAATAAATAAATAAATAAATAAATAAATAAATAAATGAATGAATGAATGAATGAATGAATGAATAAATGAATGAATAAATGAATAAATAAATAAATGTGACAATACAAATATTTAAATCTTGTTACTCTTTTTATAGAGACACTTCAAAAAACATACACCAGATCACATTAATAAATACAGATATATTTATGTGAAATCATGATGTGACAATGATTTGTGGTGAGTGAATCTATTCCTCCTGCTTAACAGTTTGTTCTGGTTCAGGTTTATTGATTTTAAACATGACAGAACTGAATTTTCAAGCTAGAAGGGCTGGAAGCATTTTTGTGATACTTCTATTTCCTAAAATGCTTCATCAATGTAAATTCCAAACACAGTAAGGCATAATCAGGCCTTAAGCAGACCTGCTGTCCTGCAGCCTCTTCTGTCATAGTGATGGGAAGTCAATCAGAAATTTATTAGCTCCTATGTTCCTGTTTCTGAAGTCAGAGCTTAAGGCTTTTTAATATCATGAGCATGACAGTAGTCCAGAATAAAACATTGCTTAAACTTTTTAGAACCTGCAGAACTGCAAAAACTGTTATCCTGTCCCTAATGGGAGCTTTCTGGCCAGACAGTGAGCAGAAAAAGACAGGAATAGGTAAGAGTGAAAAACAGAAACAGACATCCCTAGGAGATCTTGAAAGAACGAAGTGACCCACTAGGGATGCAGAAAAAAAATCCAGGAAACCTAAGGCCTACACTATTGTTCAGATTCCCCCAGTAGCAAACCACTGAGATAGTCCAGTTCTGTTTTAACTAGTACAACCCAATCCTGTTTTTATCCAATGAAGAAGAGCAGTAGGAAATAGTTAAACAAGCAAACATCTTCCCAAACAGTCAAATGAAAATTAATTTTGTGCCTCCTATGTGGCAAATTTTAAGCCTTGCCATAAAAGAGTGTTATTCCTGTATAATTTTTTTGTGTGTGTACGATAGGTGAACAAGAAAACGTGTTTGCACTGGAAATTAACCCAATAACCCAACAGTTACTGAATTTTTTTTGTATGTTCTTTCTTTCAGATTGGAATGTATGCTGAATGCTTCCAATTTGCTATCCACTTTTTTGTTTTCCATGTTAGCGAGCATATTCTGATTAGGATTTTGATAGACTGAATCTCTGTAGCATGGAATAGCACTATAGATGCCCAGTCTACCCCTGGTGATCTATCAAGGCTATTGAGACATTTAATATTATGCAACCTGCATTTTTCTTTGCATATTTCTTTGCACCTTTACAAATAAATAAGGGTAAAATAATGTTTTCCAACTTTATAATACAATAAACACCTTTCCTACTTGCTTCCAGTGTTTCAGATTTCTTCTGCTTTCTGATTCTGCTGTAGTCAACCAGTTGAGGTTTAGGCTTTCTATTGGATTCTCTTAGCCAGCTAATATCTGTCTTAGTGTCATCACCTCTACATTCTGTGTCTGTGTCACTAAAAAGATGCTTCTTGCTTTTATTCCTTCTGTTCTATAAAACAAGAAAATACTAATTAAACATTCATTTGCCATTAAGTTTGAAGGAACCAGTACAGCTCAATTAGTTATATGACTGAGACCCTAACAGGGCCTACTGAAATTACTGAAAACCAATAATCCACCATATTGTACACTTCAGGATTAGAGCCAGAAATAGATTGTGAATTGTATGTTGTGTCTATGTAACACAGAGACATAGAAAGAAAAATAAAAGCAGTGAGTTTCTCACATTTCAAGAGCATGTACAAGAAAACTGTGTAAACCATTTGCAAAATAAACTTGAATTTAGATGAGGCTTGTATTTTGTAGTCACCTTTCCTCATTCATCCACATCCAGATGATGTTGCCTGCTATTTATTTTCCCAATTAATCTTTCATATTATTTAAAAGATTGGAAAAGAAGGTGCAAAAAATGGACCTTTGATTGTTGGTGCTAGGAACCTGGCATCTGAAAGCAAACTTGGTGAAACTGCCTGAGAGTAGATTAACAGATTATGCTCTTTAGTTAAGGATTTTTTTTCTAACTTTAACAGTGTGCTTTCATAAAATAGCTTTAAATATTTACTTACTACTTTTTAAAAATAAGACATTCTCTCTTTTAAAGTACCTTATTATTTTGCTTCTTTTGGTTTAAACTTTTTCCTTCAGTTTCATGATTCCTAAAAGGGATAAGAGATACCTCAGGGTAACAATTACATTATGTTATGCCATCAAGTCAGAACCCACCTCCAGCAACTCTAACAGAGCTTTCCAGATACCTGAGATATTTAAAAAGTGGCTTTACCCATTTCTATCCCTCCCCACTTGAGTATCTATGCCCAAGCAGGGATCTAAGTCAGTCACTCTGTCCACTACATCATACTGGGCAGGCATGCCTCTTAAATACATTCTCCATTTGGCTGAATGTGGTTTTTTTGTCTGCCATTTTTACCAGTCCAACTAATGAATGGCCTCTCCAAGTGTTAACATTTTACCTTCCAACATGCCAGGCCAAATTTATAATCTTACTATTATCAGATAACATTATATTCAGTTTGGGCCTAATGGTCTTTCCACTGAAGGAAAATAAATATGCTTACATCTTCATTGAAAAATCTGCATCAGCCTCCAATTTAGTGAGATGAAATTCTTGTACCTAAAATGCAAATACATATATAAAAAAGCCACCACCATTACACTTCTCCTTCTGATAATTTGTTCTACCATTCTCTTAGTAAATATCAAAGCCCTATTCAGTTGTTACATATCTAATTGCTGGCAACATGTGTAGAGAGCACTCCTAATACTTATCCTCTTTATTATTGTTTCCTCCATATGGAGAACGACATGACTGAAGGGAAGGATCCTGCTTTCATACAGGTTCTATCTGTGAAGAAGTACACTCTTGAAAATTGGGGTAGTATCAGAAGAACACTGGCATATCATATGGTGGCAATAATGTAATAATGAATTATATGACCATAGTCTACTCTTTACTATACAATGGTACCCGCAAATCAACTGCCTGAGACTAGCTGCTACACACCGCAACAGTGTTGACCATAAAAGTGATTGTATAATTAAAGGTATCTGTTTATAATTATTTCCATATTATTTGTTTCAATTATAATCTTACTCCAAGCTTTATCGTAGGTTCATCAAATCCACTTAGGTTAAAGTTGTAGACATCATTCCTATTAAAAGAGAGAAACTTGTGTAAAAGTTCTTTTAATAACTGGAATATGATTCAGCTTGGATGAAATTAATGTTTACTCACGTAAGATGCTTAGCAGTTACATTAAGGAGTGTAGTAGTTTCCAAATTTCCATAACTTCTGTTCAGACTTTTTTTCTAGATGTTAAAAAATAAGAAACACAGATCTTTAACTCTCAGACTCTTCTACCAATACATAATCTTCTTTCAGGTCACAATATGTTGTTTATTTATTCATTTATTTACATTTGGATCCTGCCCAACTAGTAGCGAACGTTCTTTTTAAAACACTATTCAAAGTGGCTTGTAATATTTAAATACTACAGTTTTGTAACAACAATAATATGGGGTAAACCAAGCCATAATATTGTTACTGAAATCAAACATATTTCCATCCTACATAGGACATAGAAAAAGGTGTTACTTTCTAATCTTAGTGAGAAGGAAGGATGTTATGGAATGAAGTAGGAGTCTCAGGCTTCCTTGACTTCAACATGTAAGATTTTAAAGAAAATCATCAGAAGAAAAAAATGTGCCTGAAATTAGATTCACAACTGGTGCAGATGTTGCAGGACTGATGCAACGTGATCCCTTGAGCCAGTACACAATTATTCTTGCAGTTGTATTTGTTGGAGTTATTATAACCAGCATGCTGCCTATAGTGGGTGTAGCTGTGAGGCATCTTTCTGACTGGGGTGACTGTCAATCTATCCAGCATTAACCAGATGTTCCTTCTCACCTCTGAATTAAAAGAGAGCCATGCTTTTCTGCAGAGTATTTCCTTTTCCCTCCTTTTAGTCAGTTGGAAGTAGTCAGTGTTTGTTGTGAGTTTGCTATTGAACTGTTCACAACTGCAAGTAATGAAACATTCTTATCCTTTCTCCTGCAAATACCTCAGTGTGAATCACTGAGGTCTTAAGTGCCAGTTACTGAGATGGGGCAGACTTTCTGGTGAATTTGTAGCTATTTTCCCCTGTAAGTCTCTGTCCTTTTACTGCGTAGCAAAAGGAATTTTAACAGAAATTCAAAACCACAGAACAATATTCTGGGCAAAATGAAACATCCAAAAGCTTTCCAAATGCAGCATCATATATTGTACATTGCAAACTGGCTGTAATTTGACCAGGTTAAATCTTCTCAGAAACAGGCACTATTAGGACATGAACCTCAGGTTAAAGGCACTCCTGACCATCAGAAATTTTTGGTTCCAAATGAAAACTTGATCTGTTCCAAAACAGAACAACCAGCAGCAATAAAACCAGTTGTCCAAGTCTGTGTTGGTCTTATCTATATTTTTCTGCCATCTGCACAACATTAATGCTCTCTAAGAACAATGACAAAATCCTTTCCATACTTTTTGTTCCCTTGCGAGACATGGTTCTGTGGGAAGATTTTAGCTAAATGGCCTTTCTCAGTGGAGATTCATTTCCATTGTGAGAGCTTCCTGTTGGAAGCTTTCAATTAGGCTGCCAAATAAGGCCCTGGTCACATGAGGGAAGTGCTAGTTTGTCACTTTTTTGCCTGATCACATGACACACAATCAAGATAGAGACGTTTTCTTGGCCAGCAATGTAACTGTGGAACATTTCCCCATCACCAGGAGGGTTGTGTTATTTTGTACCTTTGTTCTACTGGTGCATTCCCTACTGGGATTGCCTGTCTGTACGACCTGCCCCATCTCTTTTCAGAATTGAAGTCAGGAAGGTGGCCGCTGTTAGTACTTCTGATTAACTAGGACTTTTAAGTATCTAATTATTAATCAGTGGTTGACCTAGTGATAAATCAATTTATAGGAATCTATTTTATTCAAACATATATATATTTAAATACATGTCCTTATACTGACAAACGTACCTTACTAACACTGAAGCCAGATTTTTTAAAAGATGTGCTACAAGACAAAATATATAAATGTATATCAACCATCTTCATTTGTAAAGAAACTATTCTAGACTACTATATTTTGTAAAATGAATATAGTTGCCATTTATGCAAGATCAGCAAAGTACTACTAACAATATTATTTGCAAAGTAAGTCCTATTGTGAGGACAATAATGGTGCAAAAGGCACAGAATAAATCACATCTCACTGTCTCACGGCAGGAAAATTCCCTCATCCTCAAATGTACAGAAAATTTTGCATTGCTTGATACAGTGGTGCCTTGCACAACGAGCGCCCCGTAGAGCGATGAATTCGCTCTACGGTGACGCTTTTGCGATCGCTAATGTGATCGCAGAGTGATGCCCCCAATGGGCGAAAATCTCAGAGCGAAGGTTCGCTTACCGACCTTCGCTTTGCGACCCGCCGATCAGCTGTTCCGCAGCTTACCAAGGGCGCGAAAATGCTGCGGCCGGCTGTTTCGGCTGTTCCGGAGGCCATTTTGGACCCGCCAGACAGCTGATTGCAGCCATTTTCGCGCCCTCGTTCAGCGAGGGGAGGGCGCGAAAATGGCTGCCGGCCATCGGAGAAGCATCGCTGAACGGTGAGTACAGCAGCCGATTGGAACGCATTAAACACTGTTTAATGCGTTCCAATTGGCTTTTCTGTCCCGCTCAGCGAGGCACCGGGACGGATTAACCTCGCTGTGCGAGGCACCACTGTACTTTGATTACTGGAAATCCAAATTTAGGAGAGTTAAAAAGCAGGCATAATGCTAGAAAAGACTATAATGTTAAGAAAAGCTGAATGTAACAGGAATAGAAGAAGGCCAAATATGAGATGGATTGATTCAGTAAAGGAAGCTATAGTGTTGGGATTGCAGGGCTGTTAATGATAGCACATTTTGAAAACTGCTCAAAGAATACCAAGGATTGGAAGCAATTTGACAGCACATAACAAGAACAAAATGGCAGGCCGGGTGGATAGACAGAGGAAAGATTTTATGAAACAGACTCAACTATAATTGGCAATTATAGGCCCGTCGCCAATGTTTCTTTAATGAGCAAAGTGGTCGAGAGGGTGGTGGCTGATCAGCTTCAGGCTCACTTGGATGAAACAGATGCCCTGGATCCATTTCAGTCAGGCTTCAGGACGTGCCACAGTACAGAGATGCCATTGGTCGCCCTGTATGATGACCTGTTGAGGGAGGTTGACAGGGGTAAAATGTCTCTGTTGGTCCTCCTTGACAACTCGGCGGCCTTTGATACCGTCGACCATGGTATCCTCCTGGGGAGGCTCTCCGAGTTGGGAATCGGTGGCTCGGCACTCGCCTGGCTCTGTTCCTTCTTGGGGGACCGTCCCCAGAGAGTGCAGCTTGGGGAGAGTGTTTCAGCCCTGTGGAGTCTCAATTGTGGGGTTCCACAATGCTGTTTAACATCTATATGAGGCCGCTGGGAGGGGTCATCAGGGGGTGTGGGGCTTCGTGTCATCAATAGGCCGATGACACCCAGCTCTACATCTCCTTTTTCACCAACTGCAGGCGATGCCGTCCTGTCCCTACAGCGCTGTCTGGGAGCCATACTGAAATGGATGCAGGAAAATGGGCTGAGGCTGAATCTGGACAAGACGGAGGTTCTGAGGGTGGGTGGCCCCGTGGTTGGCGGCTTGGGTGACTCATGTTTGGGGGGGTGACCCTGGCCGCGAAGAGTGGGGTCTGCAGCCTGGGCATACATTTGGACCCGACATTCACCACGGAAATGCAGGTGACGTCGGTAATCTGCACCGCCTTTTTCCACCTCTGGCAGATCACCCGGCTGCGGCCCTATCTCGACACAGGGGTACTCACTACCTTGGTGCATGTGCTCGTAATCTCAAGATTAGACCACTGTAACACACTTTACGTGGGGCTGCCTTTGAGGCTGATGCAGAAACTCCAGGTGGTGCAGAATGCGGCGGCCAGACTCCTCACGGGAGTGAGAAAATACCAACATATTTCTCCAACTCTGGCCGCATTGCATTGGCTGCCCATTCGTTTCCGCATCAACTTCAAAGTCTTAATGCTTACTTACAAGGCCCTAAACGGTTTAGGACCTCGATATTTGGCGGAACGCCTGCTCCCACCAAGGTCTACCCGGATCACCCACGCGAGTCAGGAAGTGAGGCTGAGGAGCCTGACACTGAGAGAGGCCCGGAAGGAAAAGACACAAAACCAGGCCTTCTCGGCGGTGGCTCCTCACCTCTGGAACAACCTCCCTTCAGAGATTCGTGCGGCCCCTACACTGGGAATCTTTAAAACCCAATTAAAAACATGGTTGTACATCCAGGCCTTCCCTCCAGTCAATACCTGATTTCTTTTCTATTCCTTCTTATTTTATTCTCACTCTATTTTATTGTAACTGTATCAAATGATTATGTAATGTTCTTGTGTTTTATTGTTTTATCCTATACTGGAAGCCACCTAGAGTGGTTGAGTAGACCAGATAGGCGGGGTATAAATCAAACAAACAAACAAACAAACAAACAAACATTTTTAGCTTAGGGACAGTATTGAATTTTTAGATGTCCTGTACCTAATTTGTAAAGAAAATTTGTACTTAATTTAACATATTGCTTGATTTGTATATAAAAATCAACTTTTTATTATGTTTTAATACATGTTGTTCCACATTGTGCCTTTCATTGGTAAATGATTTTACATTTTCTCTGAAATGTATTTATTTTCCTTTGATTTCTCTTATGTAATCACAAAACAGACCAGATCATCTGCAAGTTAAATAAATCTTTGGGGTCATGTCTGGTTGATTTTAATGTTTACAGGCCTAAATAAGTATTTTACCTATGGGGAGGTGTTTTCGCCAATAAGTATAACAGTATCAGCTTCATTCCACTCATCATTAATACCTTGCAATAAATTTTTATCTGTAAGACTATTTATTATTTTTCTCTTCTAAAAGTAGAAAACTTTGGGATCTCACGATTGTTGAGCTTGACTGACTAGCTACAGCATCTATAACTTAGAGATAAGCATGGTTCACCAATCAGTTCAGAACTGGCATAACCCATTTACTGCCATAGTTGAAATATTTTAACCAAGAAGAATCTAGAAAAAAAGTTCTTCTCTGGAAACTATCCTTCCCTTTTATGTATTTACATTCAATAATGGCTGAAAACATGGTGAAAAACACTTTCTCAATCAAAGCATGAAGCACTGCAGTTGGTTTTGTGACATAATGGTGTATCCAAATTTGATTGGCTATGTGTCATCAAGACACCACCACACTGGCAAAGTGATTTCTAATTGACTAGGTCATACTGCCAGCAGGATGGTATATAAACCAACAAAAAAAGAAGCAAAAAGCAGTTACTAAGAACAGTGACAAACAGTTATGAGAAAGACAGACGTATTTAGTCCCTGAAAATTTCCCTTTCATGTCAAACATTTATTTTGGTAGAGTATACCACACCTCTAGTTTAAAGCATTCACAAGGATGCAGCCCATTGCTGAAATGTACTATTTCTTCTTGATTTGCTTTAAAATGTGTATTTTGGATTAATTTTATGAGTCTTCTGAATGCTAGTTGGAACAGCAGGTAAAAATAGTCAAAACGATACATCCTATGTATCTAAAGTCTTGCAGCACATAATAGCCACTTTATATGTTACACTTCTGATTCCTAAAGTTATGCATAAGTATGAAATACTTCACTACAATTGAAGCAATAAAACTATTATAAAAAGGAAACACACATATAATACCTCTTCTCAGAAAATGTCTGAGACATTTTTCTTGTATTTTTCACACCACTGTTTTGTTTGTATCTTCCACTGATGTTATTTATTAACATTTCTGCTGCTTCAACTATTTCTTTTGATTCTGCTTCCTGTAAGATTTTGGAAACAATTTATCATATATCTTAAAATACAAATGCCTGAAATTTCGTATGTTTTACAGCATAATTCAGAAAATCCAACATTTCTGCTAAAATCCATGTCATCTGAAAAATACATTTTCTCCTCCTGAAAGATCTAGAGCAGTGGTGTCGAACTGTGGCCCTCCAGATGTTCTTGGACTTCAACTCCCAGAAGCCTTCACCACCACCTCTGCTGGCCAGGATTTCTGGGAGTTGAAGGCCAAGAACATCTGGAGGGCCACAGTTCGACACCACTGATCTAGAGAAACATTAAGAGAACTGTTACAATACATGGCGAATATAAGCAGGTATAATACTGACTTCAGTAGGCCAGGATTTCAGCCATGATCCCTGACAGCCTTTACCCAAAATTATACAAGGAATACTAAGCCAGCAACCCAACAAGTGGCTCGTTAGTTCTTCAAAATCAGTATTCTTCTGAAGTCTCGCTCTCATGTTCATTATCCCTAGCTTTTTCCCTAGGGTTTCCAAGTCATGGTAGAAATCCTCGTCTATGTACTGGCTCAACAGCCTTGTCAGGGATAGACAGGATGGAGAACATAGGGGCTTCTAGACAACATAGTATCATATCTGACAATTGGCTATGCTTACTGGGGGTGATGGGAGTTGGAATCCAACATATATAGGGCCACAGCTTCTCCATCTTTGGCATAGAATCTAGATCTAATAAAAACACGTAACAGTGGTTCTCTGAGTGGCCATTTGTAACTCACAATGAGGTTGCTCTGTAGAAGTACAAATATTCCCATTTTTGTGAGTCCCGGAGACCATGGAAAAGAGTAATATTTTCTACAGTCCAAACTCCTCATAAGAACTTGTACAGTACCTAGCCTCAGGCTTTCTAACATGGGCTAATGTGAGGCTTTAATCCCAGCCAAAATAGAACATTTCCCCTCCTCACAGATATTGCATTGCAAACATTTTTTCCTGAGAAACTGGAAGGTTCATGAACATTGTACCCTGTTTCCCCGAAAATAAGACAGGGTCATATTAATTTTGCTCCAAAAAACACATTAGGGCTTATTTTCAGGTGATGTTTTATTTTTTTTTCATGTACAACAATTTACATTTATTCAAATATAGTCATGTCATCTTCTTCTGGTTGCTGCACAATGCTGGAGGGCGAGGTTACAGTTAACTGAGACTTATTTTTGGGGTAGAGGCTTATATTACGAGCATCCTGAAAAATCAGACTGGGGTTATTTTCAGGTTAGATCTTATTTTAGGGGAAACAGGGTATGTTTTCCTAGCAGTTAGACTCCAGTGGTTTCAAAGACTCCACTGAAGGAACAATACATTATAGGAGGAAAGCAGTATTCTTAGGTGACCTTGGTTGGTAGAATACTCTTTTGGCTAAAACAGATGCAATTCTTGTGAGAAAATTGTTCCCTTACTCAAAGTTCATTTTACACTTATTTAATCTATACAGACAAAAGTTCCTAACCTTGATGAACTGCACTTTATTTTTCTTTAAAGAAAAAATACATTATGTCTGGATTATTTCAGTGGTATGTCCTCAGTTTAACATAGCCACGAAGGTTTCTAAACTTTATTTGAGCAGTAATATCGGGAGGAGTGCTTAACATTTTCCTAATCTACATTGTCCTCAAACTGTTTTTTCTGTTCACACAAGGAAGGATAAATAGCCCTCTCCATTTTCTTCTTATGACAAGAAAAGCACCTGAAGTATGTGCAATCTTAATCATGAAATGCTTGGGACACCCACCCAGAGATCACTGGATGTCAGCCTAAACTGCATTTTTAAACTAGAGGTAGTATGCTATTTTTTATTAATTTTAATCAATTAATAAAGCTTAGACATGAAGGATGCTAGAGAGGCTACTTGATAAAATCACAATGTACTAATATGCAATGCGTGTATACTTAGCCTTGCAAGTAATGATAAAATTTAAGCCTACTTTACCTTTTCACTTTTCCCACGATCAGTTTTCTTAGTAGTTTTTTTCCCAGAAGATAAATCACAGCTAGTCACAGTACCTTCAAAGCCATCATCATAATCATTTTTTTCAATAACTAATTCTGAGTGTTTAAGATTTACTAAAGAATTCATGCTGGTAGCATTAAGAGGCATTTCAGGTTTAGTAGAAACAATCTTGCTGCTTCTTGATGTTTTCTCATCGACATCCTTAAACCTGTTTTGTGATTCTGCACTGTTTCTTGTGACATTTTTTGTTGGTATTTTGTTGGTCTCATTCTGCTGCTCCTTCATGTTTTTTCCACTACATTGCTGTTTGTTTCTCAACTCTGAAGTCATTTCAAATATTGAAGAAAATGCTCTTTGCTTGGCAGCTCTATCACTTAAGCTAGAAGCTAATGCAATAAAGACATTTTAAGTTAAAAATGGGATTTTGCCACAGATAATCCTTACAGATAAAATACAAGTTTCTAACCTTGATAGAATGCGCTCCGTGATGCACTACTAGTCTGCTTGCTACAATTTGATATTATCTTCTCAGGCACTGAACACATCTGTCTTTTCTGGATCTTAATTCCAGTAACACCACTGTCTGGCATTCTTTAAAAAAAGCAAGCTTATTTAATCAACAAACATTTTTATCAATCTATTTCGCACAAAATATGAAATGCTTTCATTCTATTTCAATAAAACATGTAACCAGTACTCGAATTATGCTAACACATTTACCAAACTTGTTTACCTATTAAAAGATAGACCCTAAGATTAACAATATTTTAAAGAAAATTACAAATACTGACATAATACTTTATTTTTAAACAAACTGTTATTGTGCTGGATATTGGGCTGCCATTTATCATCTTTCTTTTTTTCAGAGAACTGATAAATCGGCTTGCCATTATTGTATTAAAAATCACTGTTGAAATAATGCTTATAAAACCACAAGATAGAAGACAGTAATTGTTACTGTCTTTGTTAAATGTATATGTGGAAAATCCCTCCTTATCTGAAATCATGACAATGTACCAGATTTTACTGCAACTGGTAGCTGCAATTTACTCTTAATTTATCTGTACTTACAACTGTTTGTCACTTCTGCCTTCTTGCCGAGAATCAAAGATAATATCTATTACTTCATCTAACGAAAACAAAAAATATAAAAATTAAGTACTACTCTTGGTCAAATTTTTATACACAAAAATGGAAACAATTTTAAAGCACGTTTTGTGAAATTTATTGAGCTACTCACTTAACTTTTCCTTTTCACCAGTGTCTACATCTTCTTCATTATGGACAATATTAATGACTCCTTCAGTTTTCTATATATAAACAAAATCAGAAATTATCACTATAGTTAGCATGCGTACTGATTTATTTACATCCCACTTACGCAAGTACAGTTCAAACAAGACATAATCTTCAAGTGTAGAACATATAAAATGGATATAGTGTAACCCAGTAAAAGATCATTCAGAACTTAGTGATCAAAATCCTGTTGCTTTGCATGGTAAGTCACAGAAGTGTAGGCTCATTGAATCAATGGGGATTTGATGAGTCAGCTCTTCTGTAAACTCCACTGATTCAAATGGAGCTAACACTAGTTGCAACTTATTCTAGTGCAATGAATCACAATTAGAGTAGGTCCACTTGAATCAATGGAACTTAAGGAGAGTGTTTCATCAAATCCCCACTGATTCAATGGGTCTATTCTAGTGAAGTTTACTATGCCAAGCAACAAGATTTGAGACATTCTCTGTAAAACAAAGATGTGGGAGAATAATCAAGAGAGCACAATATCCTTTGTTGTTTATTCTTCCTTAGCAGCCCTTAAAAGAAAATGAAGCTTCAGTTAATACTGTAGATGGTTACAGCTGAAAGGTCACTGAGAACAAAGAGAAATGCTAGGGAAGAACAAGTCCAGTGACATAAAACTCTTTTTCTTCATCATCCTCTATTTGATCTTTGCTGCAGAACTGCTAGAAATTCCTTTGTGAGAAAGTCTGCATAGATTAGCATGTGCATAAAGAATGATATAATAACCTTTTGGGTTTCTATCTGTTCAGCAATTAGACAAACACATTCAGTTTTCATGCACTGGGGTGCCCGATGATCTGTGCAGCCACACACATAAGATTCTGCGTCTGTAGAAAAAAGAACTCCCTCAAACATCTGAGCACTTTAGTCAGGAAGATGGTGCTCGTTTCTATTCTCCTTGAACGATCCTACCTCTGCATGTGTCTATGGGCTGGGCAACTGTCTTCCTGCTCAGTACATTTGCAACTGCCACAAAACAAAACATCTAGGAACAAAATGTATTTGCAGAAGGAAGAGAAGGTGATGCACAGACAGAGTTCTGACTCCTGTCCTCTGAAGATGCTGACCACAGAGACTGGTGAAACATTAGGAAGAACAACCTTAAGAACATGGCCAAACCACCCGGAAAACCCACAACAACCAGAAGGTGGTGTGTTTGCTGGATGATCTCTACAATGCCAGATGCAGGTGAACAATGTGGTTCTTTTCATTATTTCTTTACAACTGGTTAACTGATGTACCTGAAGAAGGGTGCAGGAACACTATAAGCTCTTGAATTCATGCCTAATGCATAATGAATGAAACACATGACAAGACAGAGGTTTGGTGGGAATAGGCTGATGCAGCAACACTGTAACAGCTAAGGTTGCTGGAACTGACATAATCTCTGCTAGCAGAATTGAGGAGGTGGCTACTCAAATAATGTAGTCATCACTGTTTCAATATAGGTGTGCATTCATTCTTAAATACAAATTCCAAGAAGCACACCAAGCACATGGATAGAGTCAAAAATATATACATAGTACTCAGAGCTCATAAATTGATTATAGATAGCAGATGCAACATATTTTCCAGTTCGATGACTTTTCAGTAAAAAAGGTAACTTTATCTCTTTCAATCAAACAAGTGGGAATCTACCACCATAATGGGACTTCCTCTCCTTCCCTGACCTTCCATGCCAGAAGTGGATTAAGACCACTATCTTTTCACTGATTCATTAAGATCAAAAATAAGGATCAATGATTTCTACTTTTAGTCCAAAAGGGAACATGGAATTGCCGTCCTCTATCCCTTGCTTCCTAGTAGAAAGAACAGCTTTTGCCATGGTGTACTCCAGCGCCATGTACTATTCTCACCCAGATCATGTGGAAATGGGCAAGTCTTTGCCTGCTTCAATCAATTTCTAAGCTCCCAAATATCTGAATTGTGTACACATAGCTACCTGTTCTACAGAATTATTTTTTCCAAGAGGTCTGGTTGCAGAACATGCAGATTCAAAACTAAACTCCATTGTTCTTTTATCACGTATGGAGAAAGTACTGTTCTTTTCCACAGAGCTCATGATTTGAAGAGGCATCTTAACCCGGCTTTTTCGTGGGGTTGCTGCAAATAAAACACTTGGTTTACTATAATACAGTCTTTACTCCTTTGCATTATTTGCACCAATTTATTATAAATGGACTTACTACTAGAGATGGGATATTCATATTTGTCTCTTGGTGGAGACGAATATGAATATTGCCACCACAGGTGGCCAGACCAATTTGAATCTCCCCCCCCCCCCAGAACCAGGCTGTCCACTTAGTGCTTACAGCACGGTGCACACACCCCATCATCGTTCATGATACGCCAATTGCAGAAGTAGCCTGTTCGGAGCTTCCCCACCTCCCTGTGCTGCTGATCAATCTGGTGAGGAGGTGGGATGATGAGTTTCTGTGCTCAGCTGTTAAGTGGTGAGCAGCACAGGGAGGAGGGGTAGCCCTGGCTGCGATACCTCTGCGATTGGCATGTTACAAATTTTGATGGGCCAGGTGCGCCATGCTGCAAGTGGTAAATGAATAACCTGGTTTTGGGGGGGAGAGTCCAATCGCCCTGGCCACTTGTGGTGGCAATATTTCTATTTATCTCCTCCAAGAGATGAATACAAATATCCCAACTCTGCTCTTTGGCTGCTTGACAAAAGTGCCTTCCCTTTTCTGAATAAGTCTTAAATCACTGTCCTAGGAGGACTGTATCTGTTGTGCAAGACTCCTGGAGAGGAAGATAGGTAATACTGTACATGGGCTTGTACCATACCTGTAAGAATGCCTGGGGATGACCAGTACAGAGGTTATTGCTGCTTTAGTCACTAAAACTTCTGGTTTCATTTTGTATTGTTTTGTGATGCAAAGAAATGTGATGAGGGCATGTTCTTTTTAACTGAATTTATTGTCTCTCCCGATCAGAGCAATCTCTGGGATCCAGTTTAGCAAACAGTCACCAACACAGTCTGTTTGGGTCTACTGATAGTCTTCCTTAATAACTGGGAGCACAGCTACCATTCTTCTAGTTCAGGGATTTTGTGAGTTATCTTTCCCCACCTCCTATTCTGAATAGGTATATAAAACAGCAGCTGGCCCACTTGTGTAGTAGAAGTATGCGGTCTTCTGTTATGTCCAGCATAATCAGAATATAAAATCGATCTTCCTGATATCAAATAATATATATTTTTGTTTCCAAGTATGCAGACTTAGCCAGGAAGAGAAGGGGTCAGCTGCATATCTAATGGAAGAGAGTTCCATAATTATATAGCCACCACAGAGAACGCCTGGTTTTGAGTAGTTGATTTCTGGGCCTATCTTGGGGCGGCCACCCATAACATCCCACTAGATGAGGTATAGGTGGGACAGGTAGATATTTTGATAGAGAGGTGCTCAAACAAGTAGAAAGGTCTTAAATCATTAAGGGCTTTAAATATCAACATGACATCTGAACTTGGTCCAGAAGCATACAGGCAGTCAGTGCAAATGCACCAGGACAGGTGATATATGATCACATCATGATGTTCCACACACCAGCCTAGGTGCTGTATTTTACACTTGCAGCAGCTTCTGAACCACCTTCAAGGGCTGTCCCATGTAGAGAGTGTTGCAATAGTTTATCCTCAAGATTACAAGCACATGAACCAGTATTGTTAGGAACTTCCTGTCGAGATATGGGCAAAGATGTGCAATCTGCTTTAGATTTTAAAAAAAGCAGACCTGGTCATGGATGAGATCTGATTCTCCATTGAGATTGTTGGGTCCAGGTGCACAACCAGATTGCACACTTAATGATAGGTGTTGCCCATTTGTGATAATATAGAGCATTTTCTATGACAAATTATCACATTCTGATAAAACTGAATAACTAATAGAACATGAAAATATCTCATCCTACTTACAGGTATTAGCCAATGGTAATGTACTCTGCATAGATAAACTGGCAGAGGATGGCACAATCATTGATGCCTCTGACATTTTCCTTTTACCTGGGGAAATCTTTAAAGAAAACAAGAAAGCATACTTTAGCACAGAGGTTGTCAACCCCCAGTCCGCAACCTGGTGCCAGTCCGTGGCCAGAGCCGGACCAGGCCACAGAGACAGACCTCCCCCCACCCGCATGCATACTCCCTCCCCACAGCTGCTTTGAGCACATGCAAGCATGCCAGTGCAGTGTGAGTGCTCCCCCACCCCTTCACGCATGCACCCAAGTGCCCGCTGGGGGGGGGGTGCCTTCCTCAGAGGCTCAGCCAGTCTGCAGTCCCGAAAAGGTTGGGGACCGCTGCTTTAGCATGTGTGCCTCTGCTCATACAAAATGGAATACATCCCCTTATTTTATTTTTTTGACAATAGAAAACTTACTATTGATTGAACTGTTTGAAAGTCCACCTTGTCAGCTTTTTGATTCAGAGCCATTTGTGTCTTAGAATGCCGATGCAGGGCATAACCTTTTTCATCCAGTTTGCTTCCTTCATTCAAAGGTGACATCTGACTCTCAGGTACAAGAACCTATTCAATAGTTTTGAAAGAAGCAAAATCCCCCTTCTATATAAAGATATCACTTAAAATATTTCAAATAAAAGCCACAGTCTCTATTCAAAAAAAGTAAAACCAGGAAGCACAACAAGCTTTAACATCCATGCTAAGCCCTAAACGGTTTAGGGCCTCGATATTTGGCGGAACGCCTTCTACCACCAAGTTCTACCCGTGTCACTCGCGCGAGCCAGGAGGTGAGGTTGAGGAGCCTAACGCCGAGGGAGGCCCGGAAGGAGAAGACAAGAAATCGGGCCTTCTCGGCGGTGGCTCCTCGCCTCAGGAACAACCTTCCCCCGGACATTCGCGCGGCCCCCTCGCTTCCATTGATGCTACGGCAGCTTTGTCAGCAGTGGCTCAGGACTTCATGTCCTCTGTTATGACTACAGATTTGTCCCAAATGGTATCTGGCTTCACCTATGCTTCAGGACACACTGTATACTTGCTTTTTTGTACTGGGGTAGTTGTTAGTGATGTGAGCATGGAGGAACTCTCTGCGGTTCCATTGTCATAGACAGTTCATTAGCTGGTGGGCTTTAGGCTCACTGGAACTCAGAGCCTCTGTGGGATTGGGGAAGTAATTAAGATGGTCTGCCCCATGAGATTGATGGATCCAAGTACCTTGATGGCTCTTGGGGTGTTTCCTGTGACTTTGCCAGGCAATTCTGTCAAAGCTCTGGTTGACCTGTGGAATGGGGAAATGGCCAGGGCTGTTGACACAATGACTCCTAAGTTTTTCCATCCCACAAAGTAGAGTCGAACTGGCCTCCTGGTTCACCAGGGAGTTGGTGGTGATGAAACAAATGGGATGGAGACTAGAGCAATGAAGGTGGAAAACTGAGAGTCTGCCACAACCAACCAGTCATCTATATATGGGAAGATGCCGATTCCCACAAATGCTGAGATAAGCTGCCACAGGAGTCATGAATTTGGTAAAAATCCTGGGTGCTATACACAGACCAAAAGTGACATTCTTGAACTCAAAGATCCTGGTTCCCAATGCAAAATGTAGGAAGTGACAATGGTCTAGTCAGATGGAAATATGAAAATAAATGTCCTTAAGGTCTATCATAGCAAGCTAATCTCCCTTCTTTAGTAAAGGCATTATCACAGAAAACATCACCATTCTGATTTTTGTGTGTGTCTATGAAGGAGTTGACATCTCTCAAGTTCAGAATTGATATCAAGTCCCTGTCTTTCTTTGGCACTGTAAATTTATTTTATTTATTTATCTGATTTAAATAAGCCACTTGGCTGGGAGTAGAAGCCTTTGTTTTTGTACTGTTGAGAAACACCTTGAATTGCATATATTTTGCAATAATGTTATATCCTCCTCTAACATTTGAGATGGTGGTGTAGCCCTGAAGTGCCCAATTGATGGAAGGATAGCAAGCTCTATTGTAAAGCCCTGGGCAAAACACATTCTGAATAAATAATAATTTTTTACTTTTTCATGGAAGAATAAAAGGCACTAATGAAGAAAGGCTGAAAATGAAGAAAATGGTGATTTATAGTAATTTCAAAGCAAATTCAGCTCTGAAAGACAGTTATAAGTCTGAGGTAAAGCTGTTGGGTAGTGGCATGCCTGCTATGTGAGACGGTGGCTTTTTTCAGGCTCTGGAAGATTCTGAGGAGGTCTGTGCAAGCATAGAAGAAGCCCATTATTGTGAATCACAGAGACCACAAAGAAACTCCCAGTTGGACTACAGTAGCATGCTCTATGCGGGGTAACATGTTGGAACGTGTTTGGAAACTTTAGTGGTTCCAAAACACCGTAGCCAGATTGTTAACTGGGGCTGGTTACAGGACTGTATCTCCCTTTATGAGCCTGCCTGGATTTTAAGATCATCTATTGGCCCCACTGCCCTCACAGGTGTATTTGGTAAGGACACAGGACAGGACCCTCTGTCACTGCTCCCAGACTTTGGAACTTCCTTCCACAGCCCTGTCTTTGCTGCCATTCAGAAGTAAGGCAAATACTTTTCTCTTCAGGCACACACTCTTTTAATGACTAGGATTTTTTAAGGGATTGTTGTATTTAAATCTTATAAATATTGTAATAATTTATTATTCTTTTAGTATTGTTTCTTTTAATACTGTAAGCCACCTTTAATATTGTAAGCCAAAATACAATATCCTCTTACGAAAAAGGCAGCATATACCGCAAATATTTTAAACTAATAAATAAAACAAATAGACTTAGACGAACAAACAAATTATAAAACATTTATCAGTCCAATCTTATACTGAAACTTGCCATTATACTATTCTACTCTGCCTTAACTAACATACATACCTGTGATCCACTTTCATCAAAAATTACATGGACTGTAGTTTTAGCAACTGACATCGCATTCTTCCTTGTAAATCCCTAAAAAGGTATCAGTAAGAAATATGTCAAGCACAATGCAGAGAAGAGGGAGAATTTTGTATTCAGTTTTAAAGACCTTATTTTATGATTAAAATGTATTTTGTTTGCAAAATCTCTTGGGAAATCAATCAACTTGTTCACAAAACATAAAGCCTACGAAGGACAAATCCATCCCAATTATTTTTTCTGATATTTCTACCTCATTGAAAAATAATATAGCAAAGTCAAGCCTCTTTATCAGAAAAAGTGAAGATATAATTTTTTCAAGGGCTGAGTTTTCTGAATCTGTATTTGACGCTATAGTTAAAGCCTAGTATTATTATAGACAGTTTCACATCAAGATGCACATTTTTGTCCATGTGCCTTTCTTGCTTTGTGCAACTGGGTAAAAGCCACCATTTTTTATTTTGCAGCAATTCCACAATAACAGTTGGAAACTACTGAATTTATATTTGGAACACTTGCTTCTAACTTCTTATATGCAACTTTTGTTTTGGCAATTATAGGTCATACTAAAAGAAAATTAGAAATAACACATCTGAAAACAGCTATAAAGAATTAAATTTCTTTTAAAAATTGAAACAGAAGAATATAGAAAAGAAACTTTTATCTTACTTTGCATTTAGTTGCTCCATAAACTTTGCTTACTGCATCCGCAATTTCCAATGCAGAATCAAAAAGCAATGTTATTTTATCCCCTTCTTTTGTATCCACAGAGATTGGATTGTTTACATGTATTATTAGCACCTTTTTTTGGTCTTTTTCTAAAAAAAAGGAAACACATCCATTAGTAACGTAAATATGAATAATGTAATACATGTTTTGTAAAAACTGAAAAAGGGCAAGCAAGGCCTTAAATGTAAATACTGTTTAAGCCTTTTTTTAAAAAGCTTTTTATAAATGCTAATTAGGAATATTGCACTTCTCCCTTAAAAATAGCAATTTGAAATAAGAAATGATTCACATGTTTCTGTTGTTGGATATACTGAAAGTTCACATGTAATAGTTCTAGGGAGAGAAAGTTTAAACCAAATAGCTAATAGGAACTGCATGTTTTAACCCAGGCACTCTATTGTAAGTAAGGCTGCTCTGTGAGGGGTTGCTACCATGTATGAGTGCTTGCAAATAACTGCTAGTTTTACACACACACACCCAAAAAACAAAAAAGACAAACAGAAAAAACAATAACCCACCACTAATCTATAACTTTAATGCCAGTACCTTCAATAATGTATGTATCCACTTCTTCCTCAGGAATGCAAATAGTTTCCCACTGGTTACCCTAAAACAAAATTGTTTTAAAAAGATGGGAATTCTAACCAAGCTTTTGTTAATCCATTTTCCTCTTAAAAGGCCTAAGCTGTTAATTAGAAAATACATCTCCTGGAAGGCTATATTCTGGTCTCATAACATAAAATCCCTGTATTTCTGTTGTGAAAATGTTAACATTAGTTTGCCATTTATGCTTACTTTAATACTGTGGACAGATTCATTACATTGTTTAATGTGCATATGCACACATTATTCACAATATATTCAGGAGTGGTTCATCACTGCCTTCTTGTGCATAATACTAACAGAAGTTAGTTTCAGAGTTTCTGCTGCTGTCCTTTAAAGTTCTTCAACCAGTGACACCTATCACTACAGATACCACCCAGTAGTTAACCTTCAAGACGTCCTCCATCTCCCTTGTAACAGGAATTATCACTTCTTTTCTGCCATTAGTTAATAACCCAATTGTTAATCTAGGACCAGTGGTTCCCAATCTTGGATATCCAGATGTTTTATTTATTTATTTATATTTATTTATTGTATTTATACCCCGCCTATCTAGTCATTTCGACCACTCTAGGCGGCTTACAACATAAGGATAACAAGTTCTTAAAAAATTTATAACAATTACTTAAATGATTCTATAAGATGGGAAAAATAAAAATAAATCAAATAAAGAGAAAAAAAAGGAAAGAGAACAGGAATTAACTGGAAGGGAAGGCCTGCCTATACATCCATGTTTTTAGTTGGTTCTTAAAAGTACCCAGCGAGGGTGCAGCACGAATCTCTGGAGGTAGGTTATTCCAGAGACGATGAGCCACCGCTGAGAAAGCCCAGTTTCTAGTTCTTTCTTTCCGGGCCTCCCTCAGCGTCAGGCTCCTCAGCCTCACCTCCTGGCTCACGCAGGTGACACGGGTAGAACTAGTTGGGAGTAAGCATTCCGCCAAGTATCGAGATCCTAAACCGTTTAGGGCTTTATATGTAAGCGTTAACACTTTGAAGTCAATGCGGAAACGGATGGGCAGCCAGTGCAGCATGGCCAGAGTAGGAGAGAGATGTTGGTATTTTCTCACTCCAGTAAGGAGTCTGGCCGCCGCATTCTGCACCACTTGAAGTTTCCGCATCAGCTTCACAGGAAGCCCCACGTAGAGTGCGTTACAGTAGTCTAATCTAGAAATTACGAGCGCAAGTACTAAGGTAGTGAGCGCCCCCGTGTCTAGGTAAAGTCGCAGCTGGGCAATCCGCCAAAGGTGGAAAAAGGCGGTACGGACTACCTATGCCACCTGCGTTTCTATGGTGAGCATCGGGTCCAGGTGTACCCCCAGGCTGTGGACCCCACTCTTCGCGGCCAGAGCCACCCCCCCAAACATGAGGGAGTTTCCCAAGCCACGATCCACAGGGCCACCCACCCTCAGAACTTCCGTCTTGTCTGGGTTCAGCCTCAGCCCGTTCTCCTGCATCCACTGCTGTACGGCCCCCAGGCAGTGCTGGAGGGACAGGACGGCATCACCTGCAGTTGGTGAAAAGGAAATATAGAGCGGGGTGTCATCAGCATATTGATGGCACGACGCTCCACATCCCCTGATGACCCCACCCAGCGGCCTCATATAAATGTTAAACAGCATTGGGGAGATGATCGATCCCTGTGGAACCCCACAATTGAGACTCCATGGGGCCGAAATACTCTCCCCAAGCTGAACTCTCTGGGGGCGGTCCTCCAAGAAGGAATGGAGCCAGGCTAGAGCCAAGCCACCGATACCCAACTCAGAGAGCCTCCCCAGGAGGATACCGTGGTTGACGGTATCGAAGGCCTCTGAGATGTCGAGGAGGACCAATTGTTCTTGGATTAAAACTCCTCAAGGCCTTCACCACTAGCTGTGCTGGCCAGGATTTCTGTGAGCTGTAGTTCAAAAACACCTGGGGATCCAAGGTTGGGAAATACTGCTCTAGACCAGTGGTTCTTAACCTTTGTTACTCAGGTGTTTTTGAACTGCAACTCCCAGAAACCTCAGCCAGCAGAGCTGATGGTGAAGGCTTCTGGGAGTTGCAGTCCAAAAACATCTGAGTAACAAAGGTTAAGAACCAGTGCTCTAGCTAGACCATTAACTTTTAGGAGAGACGACTGCATCTTAGCTTTATATGCATGTAGCTTTGACCATTCCGCACTTGGCGATCTTTCTAGGAGTCTTGACTTGGAATGGAGTCTGTCCTCCTGATATTATCACTCTCACCTTTCACGACTTTTTCAAACCCCTTCACCATACTAAGGAATGCATCCAAGAAGGCCCTGCCTCATGTACTTAGGTCTTTAAAGCACTAGCTTGTCTCTAACAAGCTATGAAGTCATTTAATAACATTTTTTCATTATAATTCATTCTATTTGTATACTAGAACATTACCATTAAACATATTAATAACATTAAGTATCAACCTACTTCATCATCTGCAGCAACATAGAAGGATATACTTCTGCTACCAGTATTAAAATCAATCCAGAATTCTTCAAGATTATCATCTGCTGGTATCTGTAACTAAAAGAATTTCATTCCCCCCAAAAGGAAGGAAAGGAAAGAAAGAAGGAAAATTATAAATATATGGACATAAATATATGGTAGACATTTTGTGTCTAAACTGTCTCCATGTACTATCCTGATACCAGGATAAAAACAATCAATTTGGAATTTTTCAAGACATTCCATTCTTCTCTTTTCTCCTCCAAACAGTTTTCTTGCTAGCCTGTCAAATGCATTAATTAGTCCCATATAAATTTAAATAAACATATAAATAGTCCAAAAACATGTAATAGAGATGAATTAAAAGAAAAAAACTTACTTCATAGTTATCCAGGATGGCTGATAAACAAGGATAGGTAAAAACTCTGCAAAACAGCATTTTCTTAATGAAAATATTTTCATTTCTCCCTTTCATCTCCACTCATTTTCTCCTAGTTCCGTAATGTTTTTTCATGACAGGTTTTCTAAATTGTTAATGTTAATAATGTAACTGTACTGCATTTAATTTTCTTCTGACCTCCATGTCTAGAGGTCCTAGCCCTGTTCTGGATAACATTTTATGCATCTGATGAAGTAAGCTGTACCATGAAATATTTTGTTGTAATAAATGTGTCTGCATTTCACAGACTTTTTTGCTGCCACAGGCTCACATAGCTATGCCTCTGGAAGATGTTACTCTAAATACTGTTTTCTGCTTTGTTCTATCATATTAATTGTCTTATGAAAAATAAAACAGCTTATGTGTTATTATTCTCAAACTTTAAGAACTGCATTCTACTAATATTAATGCTTCCCTACCTTCTTTTGTCTCCAAGCATGCCATTCACTTGATTAAGAAACTTTCTGCAGTCCTATTGATGAGAAAGGCAGTATAAATATTGTAATGATTTTTCTGCTTTAAAAGGAATACTATTTGAATGTGTCTTACTGTTTCAAACTCAGAATCCTTAATTCCTTTAAATGCATTAGAAATAAACTCCATTGAAAACCATTGGCTTGCCAGTTCTCCCCTTTGTTTTTCCGATGTCATTCTACATAAAGCTTCAGTAATGGCAACTTGGAGGTCGTAGTCTGTAATACACAAGACAGAAATATTATCATTAATCCTCTTTACAGATGATAGACACAAGAATAAATAATACACTAAATATACAACAAGAGAAACGAATCAGATTGTTGGAGGGTGGCAGGTTTCTAGAAAAGTCCTAAGGGAGCAACTTGCACTCTGAGATCAGTCAGGTCAACAAGGATTAAGCAAGCTGGAGGAGGTGGAGGAAGAATGGAACAAAGTATCCAAATAAAGTCATGGCTGTCATTCTGAACAGCTTTCCATACTTCAACACATTTATTGCAGTCCCCTCTTCCATTTTGGAACATAAATTAAAGCTCAATTCAGATACTATGCAACATAGTTAAAACAAATATGCATGCTGGACACCCCTGCATCAAAGTGGAGACAAACCCTGATTCTTCAGTGTTCCCAATACCATGGAAAGCTATCACTTCCCACACAAGAGTGCAGTTGGCAAACTCTTCACATATTTTTTTAAATTGGCTAAATCTTGCATAGGATATGAACTGTTTCCATTTTGTTGCCTTTCATTATATCAGAGTACATGATCACATTTACAATTGAATACTTGCTAAAGCCTTGGAGCAGGTGGCATGTTCTTCCAGTGGTCATAGGATATGCTGGCTATCCCCCTTCAGTGGGCAGAAAGGGTGAGTGGTCCACACATGGCAAGAAAGATGCAACCTTCTCTTCAAAACTGCTGTGGAGATTGTCATCTCCAGCACTGGAACTCTGATATCAAATAGTGTAAAATAGCCTTCTGCGGGCAGGTCCACAGGAACTGGTTCCCAGTCCCCACGCATGTTCCCAACCAAGCAGCAGATCCACATAATCTCTGGTCTTGGTGCAGATTTATCCCCACTTTTAAACTTAGGGGACAGAATTTTTCTTCTTCTTCTAATTGCTGGGATGAAGAAAGAGTTTAATACCCTCTTTCCTTCCCTTCTGTCCTGGTGGCATAAGCCTGGCAGGGCTTTGGATGAGGTGGTTTCTCCATACACGGTTGTCACCACCAATGACAGCAGGATTGCTCTGCCCATCAATGATTCAATGTTTTTACATCACAAAGCAGAGAAAACAACCAAAAATAAAATTCTGTATATATTTACAAGGTAAGGGAAAAATAATAAACACTAAGTGGACTATCCAATTTTATTTTTATTTTCCTGTCTTGGTTCTCCACACTACCTGTTCTACCTATCGTCGAAAACGTGAGTTTTTTCTGATAATACCTTGCAGTGTACAATTATCAACTGTAATCAACAAATTTCTTTTCTGCTTTTGAAAAACTCAGATGTTGTTTTGTCTATACACAGATGCTTTTTGGATGAACATTTTTTGCTCCTTGTCCCTTGAGAACAACTTAGACATTTTCTACCAATATACTGTAACATGTTTAGAATGGGACATGAATGTAACTGTTCTGGCTATTATTAGAATAAAGACTTTAAAAATATAATCTATGCTTACCCCCAGCTTCCAAAATTCTCTTTCCCATATCATTCCTACAAAACGAAAATGATCAAGTAAAGCTAATTTATTTTTGTTCGACATCTTATGCACCTTCTATACATGACATACATTTGCTGGTCATAACCATATTTAACAGAAAATTGTATTTCAAATATCTGTACTGTTTAAGGGTTTTTTAAAATTTTGATTCCTTATGGTGTGCAAAATGGCAATTTACTACCTCCTTCTTAGGTCTGACTGACATCTAATGTATTAGTTACATTATGGTTCCCAGGACCATAGAATTTCAATTTAAGTCATTTCTAACCAACAAAGGTGTTTTAGTTATTCTAAAAGCAGCTTTCTTATGGAAAAAAAACTTGTTTGGCTAAGTTGTTTTAAATTAACCTCAACAAAATGTTTTTACATGATTTTGCAAACTGATTTTGTATTTTCCTCCCAAATGCCTAATTCTTTTCAAAAGTGCAGTCTGTCAATCAAGGTTTATTGAATACTTTATTGGTTTATAGCCAATCAGGTTGTAAGGTTTATGTGACCATATTAAAGATAAAATAATCACATGACATGCAGCATTTCCTTTGTAGAAATAATTTTCTTCCTAATATCTCGAGGCATAGCATTAAGCATTGTGTTCAATTTTCTTACTGCCTAAAAGTAATAAAAAGAAATAAATTAATATTAAGCACATTACAGTCAGCAGCATTTGCAATGCACAAGGTTAAAAAGGTCTCTTATTACTTTGTTTCTTGTGCATTAGTTGCATCTTTTTAAAATACTCCAGGTGCATTTAGATTGCCTTTAAACTCTACAGTATTAGAACAAAATTTCTTACCTCCTGCTGAATATAAATGTTAATGTTCTTATCAGTAGCAAGATCACATGTTCGCAGTATAAAATTTTCTAGTATTTGTATTTTACCTAGATTAAAAAATTACAACATACTAGTAACTTTAATAACAGCAGTCATAAAACTAAATTTACTTGAAGTCATCTACAATTACCTAGGTACATAAACAGTGAACAGGAAATACTTTAATTCAGAATGTCCATGTTTTGTAACTACTGTCTATGTGGAGACAAGCTAATCAGAATTAGCATACAAGGTTTCTAAACCTACCGCATATGAAACAGATGCAACAGAAAATGGATGAAAATCAAGAGGCTGGATTCCTAGAGCTAGCTAACTAGCTTGCTTGCTTGCTTGATTTATTTATTTATCCTTTCGACTTGTCTGCCACCCACACTCTGCAAGAGTCTCTTAATCGCAAGTTTATGGATAGCACAAATGTTTAAACATTAAATTCAAGAGATTTAAACTGCTCAGCTCTGTATAGGAGAGCAGTCCCTCCCCCTGCCCAGGTGATTCATTTAAGTCATTCTGTGCAGAAGGGGCAGCCAAAAATGTAAGACCTATCAAAGTGTATAGATTACTTCAAAGTTCATAACTCAAGCCATTTTTTTTACTGTACTGTACAGAATATACTTCAGCAGGGATTAATCTCAGCCCAGACAGGACTGTGGAACTGAAAATAACATAAAATCTTTTCAGACATACCTTTGCTGCTAGTATCATGTACTACCTATAATTTAAATAAAAATGCATTAAACTCATGCTATATATAAAATATGACTAATAACTTTCATATGATTGTGGGTTGTATCCCAGGGTCGTTTTGTGCTACTAGCAACCAATTCTATTCATGGTAGGCTGAGCTGTCAGTTCTCACCAAGCCTTTGCAGCCCCCTGCACCATAACATTTACGTTTCCCCAGGGCTCCCCAACTCTCAGGAGCAACTATCACACAGCACAAGAAACTTGTGGTATACAGGGAGGATTTACAATAATTGTTTCTGCCATACCTTGTTTAGACAGAAAATCATAGGTATAATCCATATGCATTATTTAATCCAGGTAAAAATATATCCAGTACCAATACCACCATTGTAATTAATTCATGCAGTTGGGTATTTGTTTTCTATTGCTTTTCCAGAGTAGTGCCTAGTCACTAGATGAGTGTGATAGAAATGTAATTATAAAATAAAATAATATTTGCCCATTTGCACAAATGGCATAGCTTTTGGAAGCAAACTGTTGTAAGTTAAGAAATCTCCGTAGATATTATCTGTTGCATGCTGAATCATGTAATTTGGTACGACAAATAAGACCTATGGAGATTTCTTAACATGGCATTTCACATCTAAAAAAATATACTGCTTGCATAACTGTACAAGATTTCAGCCAATACTTATATAATTTAATTATAAAATTAATTCGTTTCCACAACATTATGCTGATAGGAAAAAAGGGAGATGTCAGGTCTGAGAAGCTGACACTTGAACCTCTTCCTGAGAATCCTACAGAACTTCAGAGACCTCCAGGGAAAAAGCCTGTGCTCCACACAGCTGTCATTTATTTCAAAAGAGTTAATCCGACTTGACTCAGCGGAATATTTTACACCTTACATAATTCTCCCATCTTCTGAATATCCTTCTGATTTATTTTCCCCATGCAATACAAATAAGTGAATGTCCAAAAAAGTATCTGCTTTTCTTCCTTTTACTGAATAGGCATGTGTAAGCAGATATAAATGAGTTGTATAAAAAGTGCCTCCTGGAGCAGTGGTTAAACTACTGTACTGCAGCCAATACTGTCCTCATGGGCCAGGGTTCAATCCCAGATAGCCATCTTAAAATTCATTCAACCTTCCAGCCTTCTGAGGCTGATAAAATATGTATCCAGCTCATTGTGTGTGGGGGAGCAATAAGAGCCTGCATAATTCCCATATTTGTCCACTTTTTTCTAAAATAATTAGAGGGAAAATTGAGGGTTTTATACATGGAAGGCAGCAGCAGGAGGCGGAGACTGAGGCAAAGAAGCAGCCAGGCTCAGCCACCTCTCACTGCTGCCCATTGACTGCTGCCACTGCCGCCAGATTGCCCCCTCCAGCGATTGTCTCCTTGCAATTGGGCGGTGGCGGCAGTAGTCAATGGACAGTAGTGAGAGGCAGCTGAGCCTGGCTGCTTCTTTGCCTCAGTCTTTACCTCCTGCTGCTGCTGCCTCCACCGCTGGTTGTTCAGTGATCATGCAGCCCTTTGCTGCACAGGGCTTAGCAAAAGGAAAGGAAAAGCAGCAGTCAAAGGGAGCCCTTTAATCCCTGCTTTTCCCTTTCTTTTGCTAAGGCCCGGGTTTAGGAAATTTTCTAATGTGAGGTTAGAAAAGGGGGGAGGTCGTCTTATACATTGGGTCATCTTATAAACAGAAAAATACAGTAACTTGTAAACCATCCTCAAAATGCTTTAAATGCCATTTGGTGGAATACAAATAGACACTTTGCTTTTTTGTTTTTATATTGTCTACTGAATACAGTATCTAAAAAATTAACCATTAAAATCTAACACAATGTTGTGAGAGTAGGACTATGAAAACTTAATGAACTAAATGAAAATATAAGTACTGTAACTACTCTAAGAGTGGCAGAGGGATGGCAGAGAAAGAAAAGTATAAATTAATGTTTCTGCTCAGATTCCCTCTGGAATACTGTAACATAATACATATTGCACTTAAGCATTCTATTGACTGAGATTTTTGAACTTTATATCTTTCATCTGCACATAGAATGAAATGCACATACAATAAAAAAGATAGGATTTTTTAATCTGTTGAATTTTACTTATCTCAAATATACTTATGTAGAAAAATATTTAAACATGAAAAAACTACTTGTTTCAAAGATAATCTTAATTATAAAATAAGTACAAGTTAGCTAAATTGCAAACTATGAAAAAAGTTTATATTTACCATGAGGATATCAAAGAAGTCTTCAAAAAGAATAGTCAATTTGTTATTTTTTTCATTTGTGTTATTTTCTAGGAATCCTTTGGCCTTTTCAAACCAAGTAACCATGTAAACAAAGAAAATTAAATGAGTACATTCTTTTTTTAAAAAGAATGCGATTATTAACAGCATTTACAAGCTGCATTTCAATTAAATAAACCTGCATGCTAACAGTAAAGCACAGCTTATGATTTGACCTGGGTGTAGGTACTCACATCTCCTGCCCCCATACCAAGTGTGGATGCAATGAAATCAGAAGCTTTCACTTCCACTTTACAGCTAGTAATAATTTCCCATCATTTTATAACCATTAACTTTGTGTGTGAGAGAGGGAGTATTAACTAGTTTATTGAAATCAATTAGAATAATTTACCAAGCCAGGAGCATTTGTTTGTTTCAATTTAAAAAGCACTTAACATTAACCATATCTTGTCTGGACTGGGCATATCAAGAAACTATACTTAGTTGGAAACAGAAGCAAAAGTATCAAATTTCTTCTCAGGGCTATGATACGAAAAGAATATAAACCCCAGATTCACACACATACCATGAATGAAGGTAATACTGGTGAATACTAGATCTAAACCATGACCCAGAAGTCAAACCACCTATTGTGAGCAAGGAGGTGAGATGGAGAAACCTCTTGCTGGAGTGCTGTCCATTGAATTGGGGGAGAGAAAAAGGAACAGAAATTCAGGAGTGACAGTTCTGTCAGAGACAGTTGGTGCAGATTCCCTCATGGGGGCCAAGGAGGAAAGAGCTGTTGAAGGTCTGAGGGAGATGGGAGAGATGAGAGAGCAGTTGGAAAAGGCAAGAAAAGAGGAAGGAGGAAGACCAATAAGAGCAGGAAATGGTGAAGGTTGTCAGGGAAAAGAAAAAAGGAGTAGTGGCAGAGACTGAGACAGAAGTGATAAGAGTCAGGAGAGAGCAAGAGCCAGAGGGGAGAAAAGACACTGCCACCTAGGTGGGAATGGATCTGGCTGGAAAACCCCTGGGACCCATAAGTGGGAAAGATTGATGGTGCCTAGGGAAGAAATTAACCATAGATGGAGACCTGCCATTCCCCAGAGACCATCATATTGGGGGAAGACTGAAGCAAGAGAGTGAAGGCATAAACTGAGAAAAGGCAATGGCAGAACAGGAACAGAGGGAGAGAGCATAATGGCAAGCGCAGGAGATGATGAAGAGGCGAGGGCCTTGGGAACCTGGGAATTTTTGGAACCCAATAAAAGAATGAGGTGGGAAAAATACATGGGAGACACTACTGTGCCCTTGTTGCTGTTAACGATGGGGACGACAGTGAAAGGCTGGCAGCCGGCAGATCAACCGGCACCTTAGAATGTTAGTTATGGGAATCTGTTAATTAAAGAAGAATGGAACCCCTTTTCAACCCCCTTGGTAGAAAATGAGAGAGACAATGTTCAGTTGGACACCAACAGTTTCATTTATGTTCCTGCAATAAATGTTAATGTATTACAACTTGAATCTGTGTCTGCTTCTGAAGAAGTAAAACCTAAGGAGGAAAGGAGGAGTCATGACTTACCATCTGAACCCCCACACTTAAAAACATAGATGCTGCTATTAGTTCAACCCCAATTAGTCTCAGAAAACACTTTAGCATTGCATATACTTATCTTTTGAACAAGACTGTATTCTATCATCGCTGGAAACCCAACTTCACCTAGTATGTTGATATTCTTGCCATGTTTTTGGAGAACGTTCAACAAGGTAGACACATTCTTGAGTTCTCCTTTATCAAGTCCCTGAAATTGAGAAACCAAGATATAGTTCAATCTTTACACAAAAGTCACTCAAAAGGAAAAAAAATCCCTAGAAATATAAATTTTACATTTTCTGTTTTTAAATACAGTACAGAAGAAAAATTGCACAATTTATTCTAACTCCTTTTTTACATGATTTCCCCCCCAAAGGCCATTAACTATCGTTCTTCTTAACTGTATAAAAAAAGCTTAATTCTGAACATTTTACTCTTTAGTAAACCATATTTCAGTATTTATTAAATATTTATATACATACAAAAAGATAGTCAAGAGGAAACTACAATATACCTTTATCAGAAAACTAACACATTTAGCTTCACAAAATGCTACCTCAGGCCTTCATAACATGACTCATCAAACTGAATGCAATACAGATTTTTTACACATTGCATTGAAATCATTCCTTTCCTCAAATGAGCTCAAGATGGTATATGTAGTTCTTCTATTCCTGACTTCATTCTCACAAGATCCCATGAGGTAGGCTAGGCTGAGAGACAGTGACTAGTTCAAGGTTACCAATGAACTGCATGGTTCCATGAAAATTAAAACCTTGATCTGATACAGGTCCAGTCCAACGCTAGCTACTAAACCACAGTGGTATTATCATCATACATGCACCTCTATTTTTAAAGCTGCCAACAGAAAGCAAAAACAGGATATTCACTAAGTTTTTGGTGGGTTCCTCTTGGGGTGATTGGGGGGATACCAGAGGTGCACAAAACAATGCCTTGCTACAGGGATGGTGAACATGTGTACTTCAAGATGCTGAATGACTGAACAAATGTGCAAATTAATAAACAAATTAAATTTGTGGCTACAATCAGCTTGAGGTGCCACATTATAAAGCTAAGGATGCACTCTCTTTTCTTCCCATCAATTCACTGCATATCTGTTAGTTAAAAGCTAAGGAGGCAGATTTAGAAGCTCAATGAAAAACCAGCACAGAATCAAACCATTTTTGTGCTGCTTATGGAATTATAGAGAATTTAAATATATGTATAACAGAAATCCCTTACTTCCATGAGCTAATGCTTCGTGTCCATGGTATTCACATAATCCAAACTATCTGAACATGTAATTTTTCAGTACTTAAAACATAAGTCAACTGTCCAATACCTGGCATATAAGTTTGTCTATTTTGTTGAGAAACTGTTTGCTGCACTTGTGAGAAATACTGTCATAAATGTCATTATCCAAAAATGGTTCCAGTCCTTGGAAATCTTGCTTTTTTGTAGCATCATCTATGCATTTTTCCAGCTGTCGGGGGGGGGGGATATACAATAAAAATTACTTGTGTTTAATACTTCATTTTCAGGGAATTTAACATGCTAATAATTACAAAGGATTTTCTGAATTTTAGGCAATTTGTATGGAACAATGCGACAGAAAGCAGTAAACTGACTGACTGACTCTATCAAGCAGGTTCAGCTTAAACAATGAACAATTATGTTGGGAGACATGTTTACTTAAAAAAAAATTAAGAACCATTGATGTTAATGTTTGAAAGATATAAACATAATTTTCAAATACATTTGTTTGTTTGTTTGTTTGTTCATTCATTCATTCATTCATTCATTCATTCCCTGCCCATCTAGACCAAAAGCTATTGATTTGTATTACTATATTTAGGATTTAACCTCCCAATAATTTTAAAAGTGCAACAAGGAACATTTGTGTCCCAATAAGTTACACTGGCTAGGACAAAAACCTCCATAGCAAAGAGCAACAACAGTAAACTTTCTTAAAATCTCATCTGTTTCTGGTGTTGTTGTTTTTTTAAAAAAAAGACTGGATATGGCAAATGGTTGAGATATGGAGAAACTGTTTGCAATTGCTTATTTTGGGGTAGGGAAATACAGTAATACAGAAAGTGCTCACCCACAACCAGCCTCTCCTTAATTCTTAATGAATTTTGTCATTTAACCTGAAACTGAAACTGTTTGCAATCCTATACTTTTTTTAATGGTTACTAAGAACATTGTCATTGAACTTTCTGCATTTCAATTACCTCTGACTCCTCTGTTTCGAGTTCCCCTTCCACCAGCACATGTACATATTCCTTGCAACTGGGGATAACACTTGATGCACTGAGGATGTGAAGTCCATTTAAGCTTCTATAATTATACATTTGTGAGTCTATGAGGTACCACAAGGCTCTTGTTTCACATATGTGCACTTGTGGGTGTGCATGCAGTAAATTACAATCTATTAAAGTTGATCAACGCACAACTTTCCTTCATCATAAATATTTCAATATGCACACAGAGCTCTCATGTTGAAAAGAGTTTCAGTGTTTATTTCAATAGAAAAGCAAAGTACAAAGGGGAAAAACCCATATCACTGGTGCTCTGTGGCCTAAATTCAATTGCTAGTCTCAACTAGAGCAGAGACATTGAATCAATCAGATTTATTCCACAACTGATTCAATGTGTCAACTCTAGTGGGAAATAGAGTTTAGGTATACACGTTGTAAACATCCTGTATTTGTATATACAGGATGTTTACAATGTAAGAATCACTGGTTACTAAATCACAGATCCTTGGAGAAAATAAAACATGTTTTGGAATTCATAGCACTGCACTATTTCCACTAATCTTTATTTTACATACTCTCCAAGTACATTTAGAATGTAAGAGGAAACTTGGAAAGTTACAACAACAAATATGTGTCTGCTCCTTCAAATCAGTTTTCTCCATCAGTTCTAGCTCTAGACAATTAAATATTGAATTTCAGCTAGAACTGCTATAAACAAACAAATGTATTATTAATGATGTGACTGCTACATGCTGTAGCATGTACCTTTAGCAGGGCTGTCATTAACAGCACTGCTAAATTCTTGCGAATTCAAGGCTGCAATTTCTTTATCAGGTCAATCAATCTCATATTTGGTCTTCCTCTTTCCCTGCTGCCTTCAAACTTTTCCTAGCATTATTTTCTTGTCCAGCAAGTCTTGTCTTCTCATTATGTGCCCAAAGTATGACAGCTTTAGTTATCTGTCTTTCTGTTGGTCCATAGCAACATTTCCTTTAAGCTGTTTGGCCATCAGTACCATGCACCCAGAAAGTGTTGTCACCCATTTGGTTCTAGCCATGGCCAGAACCCCACCCAGCACTGGCAGAAAATTAGACAGAACACTGGTCTATAGCAAAGCTCCCCTCCAGCACTGTATTTCAAACAAATTGATCCCCCCTTGGCTTTCTTCATTGTCCCATTTTCACATACATACATAGTAATCAAGAATACAATGATTACTATGTATCTTAATTACAATGATCTTGATCTTCAGTGCAACATCATTACACTAGAAGTTATTTTTTGTCTCCATCATTGTTGTCTTTTGGGGTCTCAACTGGTTCATTTATTGTTACAGTATCCATTTCAATTACTACTGAACAAAAATATACAAATTCTTTAACAATTTCAATTTCTTCACTGTTAACACTAAAGTTATGTAGTTCTTCTGCGGTCATAATTTTTGTTTTCTTAATGCCCTGCTTTTGTACCTTCTTCTTTCACTTGGAGTTGTTTCAAGTCACTGGTATTTTCTGCCAGTAATATGGTATCATCTACATCAGCGGTCCCCTACCTTTTTAACTCCATGGACCGGTCAGGGAAGGCGGGACACCCCCCTTCACTTGCAAAGGAGTGCAGGTGCGCTCATGCGCAGGCTGGAAGGGAAGCTTGGGGGACACCTGCACACACTTGTGAAGGGGTGGGGGCACTTGCATGCCCACTTGTGCACATGCTCAAAGGGGCTGTGCGGGGGGGGGCGGGAGTGTGGGGTGGGTGGGAGATCTGTCTTTGCGGCCCAGTCCAGCCCAGGCCATGGAATAGCACCGGGCTGCGGACCAGGGGTTGGGGACCCTTGATATAACATACCTTATTTATGATTTTTATATCAATATTTATCTCTCCTCCATCTGAATTTAATTCATCTTTGTGTATGATATGTTCTCTGTGTAGACTGAACATGCAGACCAAAAGAAAAACAAATAACTTTCTTACTTTGTCATATTTTGAGCACATCATGAGAAGACAAGACTTGCTGGAAACAATATACATCCCATCTGAAACCTTCATCTAGGAAAAAGCTGTCTGCTTCTCCATATTCTTTCCATTTTGTTCAGAATAATTCACAATTCCTCATGGTCCATGTAGTCAAAGGCTTTGAGGTATTTTATAAAGCACAGACAGATCTTTTTCTGAAATTCTTTGGCTCAGCCAGTATATATTTACAATATGTGTAGTGCCTATTCCTTTTTGGAATTCAGCCTGAACATCAGTATTTTCTAACTTTACTTACAATATAAATTTTTCCGCAATAGCTTGAGGAACAGTCTTATCTTACTGAATGTTATCAGTGCAAATAGAAGAATATTGTGTTTCCAATTAATTTTTGAACAAATACAGTGGTGCCTCAACTTACGAACGTCTTGACTTGCAACCAATTCAAGTTACGACCAACTCTGGCCACAAAATTTGGCTTTGACTTGCGACCAGAGCTTTGAGATGTGACCAGAAAAAAGGCGGAGGGAAAGGCAGGGAATTTAAACTGCTAACTGTTGGTCAGCGAAGAGGCTGCTTTTCTGTAGCTCTTTTCCCCGAGCGGTTACAGAGTGTGCATTCGGAGGAGGCTTCGGACTGCCTGGTACTGTTTTCTGCTTTTTAAAATGCCTGTTCTGAGTGAGTACAGGGTTTTGCAGTGTGGGTTTGGGCTGGGGGGGTTATGTTTCTGTGCTGTGATGGGTTTTGCAGTGTGGGTTTGGGCTGGGAGGGTTATGTTTCTGTGCTGTGATGAGTCTTGCAGTGATTGGTTTTTTCGGTGCGTCTTTCTTTCTTTCTTTCTTTCTTTCTTTCTTTCTTTCTTTCTAATATTGTTATCCAACCTTTCTCCTTAAAAAGCCCAAGGAGTTACTGACAAAATTATAATTATATAATTCTTCTGTAGCTATAATGTTTGTCTTAATGTTCAACTACAGTCCTGCTTTTTCAATTTCTTCTTTCATCTTCATAAGGACTCATTTCAAGTCATTGCTGCTTTCTGCCTGTAAGATGACGTTATCTGCATATCTTACATTATTAATGTTTCTTCCATACAATTTTATTTCTCTTTCATTTGAATTTTCTAAAGCATTCCATATATATGATCTGCATATAAACTGAGTCTACAGGAGGATAAAATGAATCCTTGCATAGCACCTTTACATATTCTGTTTCTCCAAATTCTGTCTTAACATCAGCTTCTTCTACACAGCATAGGTTATGCATCAGAACAGTTAAGTGTCAAAACACACCATTTCTTTTAGAAGAATTCCTTAGAACTACAGGTATTAATTTAATAATACAAAACTCACTAAATGTAAACTATTTGCTAATTTCTCTGGTTCAAAATAAATAAAGATGATGCATACCTGTCCTTCCCGTCTAATAGGCATTGTAGTAGTTTTGTATGCTTAACCTGTATATATATATATAAAAGAAGCAAACTTGCATTAATATAAGATATATTTTTAAAAAAACGGAAAGGAGAACAGATTAGTAAAATAATGTGCTCATTACAGATACTGGTGAGAGAACCAAGTCCTGTCCTTGCATCAAATCCACTACACAGCACTATTTTTATATTTTATACAACAGTCACTCTGTCAAGTTCTTGTGCAATCAGAGAGAGAAAGGGAAAGTAAGGCCACCTACAATCTTCTTGTGAAGCAGCTGTGTAGTACTAGCCAGAGTTCTACTTCCACTAGACACATTTTCCTTTCCCCAGGAGCCACTGTGCTTCCTGAAAAGCTGCTCTAAAGAAACAGAGGCAATTCCAGAGCAGAATAAGAAAAAAAAATGCATGGGGCTTCAAGGAGCAAAGGATATCAACCAATTCTCCACCCAGATCTAGTTTCCTTCTGTGAACAGAAAACCCTCAGCAACACAGCCAGGTGCATCCAACTCAAATATATCTTCAATGAGAACATCTTGGAACTAAAACTCTCACCTATCACAACCAGATCCCAATAAAATATCTCAGTAGTGGAAGGAAAGGAAAAGAACAACATAGTATCACAGTCCAGTAGAACCTTACTGCAGTTTGGAAAGGGGAGGACAACTGTTTTTGCTTAATGGAAACAGAAAACAGCCATGGGATCACTCTATAGTGTAAGTTCTCAGTTGTGCAATAATTGTATTAAGTTTATTTACACATTTGCTGGAATAAAAAGATGGGTTTCTGGGATTATGATCAACCTTCCTCAGATCATGAAGAAAAACTGGAGAAAAATTAATGACGTATCCAGTCTATAAGAGAAGCAGTCCGGTTTCAAGAGCAATGATCTAAATTTTTGGTCTCTTTGACATTGGTCCACATTTTCCACCAGATTTTCCTTAAAAAGAGAGTTCTGGAGAAATCAAAGGCTCTTTTTAATCTTCACCGTGCCCCTCCCACCCCGTAAAAGTATTATCCAACCTAGAACTTCGTTGGCAATCTAAATCGTTCCTTATTGCCACCAAAACGATGGAAAAAGAAGAAACCACCACCCTCTCCTCACCCTAGAGTCCCAAGCCCAATTAATCGGCTTTATGTCCCAAACAGACGCGATAATTGTGAAAACTCGGCGGTGAGAGCAATAAAGACTAGCGCAGGGTGTGGGGGAGAAGAAAGAGTACTGTATGAAATTTCAACAATATTTCCACATCGCCTCACATTTCAACCCGTTTCGCCTCAACACGGGCACTAAGAGGCGCCTCCCCAGCATCGACCAATCAGCTTCGTGGTCCAAACCAACCGAAAGACGCTCGGTAGCCAATCAGACTAGGGCAACCCGGGGGGAGGCGGGAGTTTAGCAGTACCGAGAGGAAAGCCGGTCTCCTCAGATTTGCTTCCCTCGCGCTTCGCTTTTCTCTGACCCCCGCCCACTCCGTCCCCACGCGCCTGTTCTTTCTGCCCAATCAGGTGCCGAGTCCCAATTTGGGTAACGGTTGTCAACCGAAATTTTGAGAGGGATTCTTGCCCGCCCCCCACCCGCACTATTTACAGATTTCACCTGACTCTCTACCGTGGTCCTGTTCCAAACAATTATCAGTCATTTGATTTGCTTCCCATGAGTGCACAAGCTTTCGTCACACAACATAGTCGTCATGTCTGAGCTTTCCCCCAGCAGATCAAAATACATTCATCCATTGCTTCATTTAAAATAAAATAAATAGCCGAATCATCCATTGTTAACGAGTTCTGGGCTAGGCAAACACTGAAAAAGGACAAAAAAGGCGAGCTATTGAGGTGTTCCTAACTCTTCACTGGACAAAGATGGTATTAAAAGTTGGGGTTCAGGCATACATTCACCTTATTTGTAATCTTTTGGAGAGCCAGTAAAGGTGTTTATATTCGAGTTAATTGCCTTCTGAGTGATTTATTCCACATCTGCTCCACAAGCCTTTATCATATCTCTTCACATTTGGGAAAAAATGCTTTTTTGAATTAGAACTTCCAGAATTGCTCTGAGGGCTTGCTGGTTGACCACATTAGCTGGGGAAACTTGGAAGCTGTAGTCCAGAAAAATCACTTTTCTGAGTTCTGCCTCTATTCCTCTTTCCTCAAATAACAGACATTTTCTTATGCCGGCATGGAAGAAATTCAGGAGACCATAGACATAATGGTAGAAAACAGTATTTCAACAGGGTTGGTTTGGTGTGACTAAACTTATATTCTGATCCCAGCTTTCTTTCCCAAGCAACTGTAAACTGGTGTGCACAGTCTGCTTTCAGCCTTTGGGTAATTATAGTAGCAGTAAATCAAATTTTGAGCATGGGACACAGCATCCAGATAATTCCACTATGCTCCCTGTTCATAAGGTCAAAGATCTCATTGACCTTGTCAACAATTTATTATAGATGGATGGAATGTACATCTGGGAAGCACAATATCTCTACTCAGAGAAGCTTTTGAGATCCTTCAGTGTCATATATTCACATAATTCACACCTATGTCAGTGTACTCCACACATCTCACAAGTACTCTGTGAAATGATATCAACTGCCCACAAACTAAACAAGTTCATTGTGTTTATATACAGTATGGCTTTGCCTAATTTTATATGGTATTCTCTTAGTGGTATTGTGATATTTCTGATATGAATAATGAAAGGTTTGCAGGCAAGAGTTGGGAGTTCCTTGAAGAATAAGAATGTGCTCATATCCAGGGCTGTTGCATCTTTTCCATTAAAATGTAGTCTCTTAGGCTTTCACTTATTGCCTTGTGTATTTTGGGTTTTCTTCTTTGTTGCTGAGCTGCTGCAGATTTGTAGCTCCTTGAAAAACTTCATGGCAAGTATTATTTTGAAGTTGTTTAAGTGTTTGCACTCCGGGTTTGATAAAGCTTACAAAGCCCTTTGATCCTGTCTGTTGGGTCTGCAAGACCAAATCGTCAGGTTCTAGAATCTCAAAAACCTTCTTCATTAGCACTAAATGAAAACAGAATTCAAGCTTTTTCAGGATAACAAGTAACACTTCACCTTGGGCAACATCAGCATCATTAAAGTTTCTAATTTTCATCTTTTTAAAAATAATTAACAATTTTTATAAGCACAAACAAATCTAGTAATTTTCAAATGATGTCACCAATAATGTTTCAAAAGATGAGATTGACTTTGATGTTCACATAAACTTACAACTTTTCCATACACTATGAAACATGAAACATAGCAGCTTGGTGAAAGTAGGTTGACGTCGTTGTCTAGTCGTTTAGTCGTGTCTGACTCTTTGTGACCCCATAGACCACAGCACGCCAGGCCCTCCTATCTTCCACTGCCTCCCGTAGTTGTGTCAAATTCATGTTGGTTGCTTCGCAGACACTGTCCAGCCATCTCATCTTCTGTCGTCCCCTTCTCCTCTTGCCGTCACACTTTCCCAACATCAAGGTCTTTTCCAAGGAGTCTTCTCTTCTCATGAGATGGCCAAAGTACTGGAGCCTCAGCTTCAGGATCTGTCCTTCCAGTGAGCACTCAGGATTAATTTCCTTTAGAATTGATAGGTTTGTTCTCTTTGCAGTCCAGGGGACTCTCAAGAGCCTCCTCCAGCACCACAATTCAAAGGCATCAATTCTTCGGCGGTCTGCTTTCTTTACGGTCCAGCTCTCATTTCCATACATCACAGCAGGATAGTAGGTTGACACGTGTTATATTTTCCACAGCTTTTATAACAACTGGTTGAAGAAGGATATAACCGGAATGTACAAGTAGGACTCTTTCCTCAATGCTTCCATTCAATTACAGCTTTCTTTTCTGTTACCCATTTGGCTTGACAGCTTGAATGAATCTAGATTGTTTTTGTCTAAACATTTCAGTATCAGCTCTTTAAAAGATGCAGCACCAAAGCTGGTAGTTGTTGCCATGGATAACAATTAATAAATGTCAACATTTTTTTCATAGACCAGATTCCTAAAGCAAAATGTTCATAACTGTTTCTATCTGATAACATTATAAAGTGGATCCTAGATCAAATAAAGCCTGAACTCTTAAGTGGAGGCAAAAATATTGAAACTGAGGCTGTTCTACTTTGGGCACATCATGAGACGCAGGATTCTGTGGAACAGTAATGCTGGGAAAGGTGGAAGGCAGTAGGAAAAGAGGAAGATCAAATATGAGATGGACTGTCTCCCTAAAAGCTTGTTTACACAATCAGAGCACAGCAGTTGAAGACAGGATTTTCTTTAGATTACTCATTCATAGGGCCGTCCCCACTTGCTTTCTGTTTCTCCTTCCTGGCAAAAAAAAAAAGATGGGTGCAACAAAGTGATATATGAGATCAAGGGAGTGACAGACTCTCATAAGAAGTGGGAAACCCTGGATCCAGTTCAATTAGTCTATTTATAGCCTAGTTCTTGCAGTCACCTGATCCACAAGCTTGTTATGCCAGATATTTTCATCACAGAGTGTAGCTCCCAACACACACCCCCCCCCAAAAGAAAGGAATGGTAAATCACCTACACTATAGATAGAACACCTTGGAAAGGCTTTCCAGAAGTCAGAATCATCCCTTTACATTACATGATTATTATTCTGGCATTACTATAAGGAAGCGTTCCTTAGTCTGTTGCCCAATAACAATATTATGAAGCAATAGAGCAGCCCAAACCATTTTAGACCACAAATGCGAAAGAACATTTTTGAGCAGCCTTGCAAGCCGTAATTCTCTTCAGAGCTGTCTGAAAAGCATGAGCTGCCACCTGCAGTTTCTGATTTGTAAAAGCAGGAAGGAATCCAGTACAGTACAATAACATATCACTCAACACTGAAAATGCATTTTAATCAAAGCAAAATTACCAGTAAAATTACACACTTTGTCTGTTTGTAAAACAAAGCATCACATATGATGTGCTTACCATTAAATGTTAGATTTCATAGTTTTTTTTCAATTGTCTCAGTGCCTATAAATGTAAAACCAGCAGTTTAAAGTAGTCTCATACAGCATTACAAATCTTACACAATTCTCACATTTTCTTCTCAATAATAATTTCTATGTAATCTTTCTTAACTAAATATCGAACTTTCATGTACAACAGAAATCCAGTGGCTGAATGAAGATTTCTAAACATAACACTCTTCATCCTTTAAACATCATTACCTTGTAAACCACCCAGAGTGTTTTAAGCACTATGGGACGGTATATAATCAGTATGCTTTGCTTTTAAAGTGCTTTTCAATATGGCAATCCTCCACTGAAATGTGGGTCTCAATATGGCTAGGGAAGACAACACAAGTCTGCTGCTACTGATTGCCCTGAGAATATTCCTCAAATGACCACAAAATTGCCTTTGCAACATGGAAGTTAAGTACTACAAGGCAAAACACATGCAGAATTTGATCTCTTCAGACATGGGAAACCATTTGATTTGGGGAAGAGAAGGATTTTAATAGAGAGACAAGTGCCTCTTCTAACGGTCATATACAGCCAGGAAAAAAGTTGCTAATGTGTGAATACCACAAGAACACTTCAAATAGAAAGGGCATTAAAAAAAAACATTTCTTGCTTCCATGGCTCACACCAACTGTCATTTTATACAGGGATGATTTAATAACAGTGTTTTACAGACTGTATTTTCCATGCATGGCTAAGTTATAGGAACTGATAGTATGACACACACATTAGCGGCCTTAATTATGGGACTTTGCATGAGCAAATTCTTTTCACTGCAGCCATAAGCCAGCTTTTCTCTTGTCATTCTCCCCAGCAGTCATGCAATGTATGTGTCCTAACCTTTCACAGAACTTTGGCTTAGCAGACACTGGCAGTGTTAATGCAGTCTGAACCCTCCAGGCCTGACATATGCTCTCATTTGGCTTAAGTTCAGCCCTTAAGAGGGATACAGTTAGCATGGTATTGGCTACGATGGCCCTTTTTAGTAGTGTTTTAGATGCCTGTATCACAGAAACTATGCCTTCATTGCTTTTCGTTGACATTTCTTTGTTTTCTCCTGGTGAGAAAAAAGTTTTAGAACTCCGTTTACAGCAGGAAAAGCATTAAACAAAAATGGAAGTGGCCTACTCAGAAACTTTTTGTACACATCATCCATGTTTTTCCAACACACACTGTGGATTGCTCTAAACTAATATTAACGTTTGCAAGCATAGTTCAAAGCCATTAACAGTTCAAGCCTATACAGATGGTCCAGAATCCCAATGAGCAGTTACACTGGTATTAAGTACACTGGTGTTAAGTGCAGCAAACTGCTACTAATTAACAAGTTGCTACTGGTATCCCTCCTTCGCTACATGCCAATCACATGAGTTGGTGTGCAATGAGACATACAAGTATTAACTCATTAAATAGTGGCAATTTGCTGCTGCGATTTACACACTGCACTTCCACTGACATAACTAACCCGTAGGATTCTGGCCATCTGTTTGGAAGGGATTACTGCTGTGTTCAGTGGAACATACCTCACTGCACTTGAGAGGAAAATTGCAACTACTGTATAACCAAGTATTTCAGTGCTCCCACTTGCTTTCCCTATTTCTCCTTTCTGGCAAAATAAGAAAAAAAATGCCTCTTCTATAATCTGTTGCAAGAAAGCATACAACTGTGCTACCCGTTAACATTTTCCACCCGAGCAGACAGAAGTAATTATCCCTTAACAAAGAAAGTGCACAGAAAAATAATATACCACTTAGTGGCAGTTGAGACTACTAGTAGAGTTTCTAGATTGCCTAATAGAACCAACCTGAACTGACATTTCTATACATGAGCATGGCAATCATTATTCTAAGTGCAAATTCCCATGCCAAAATCTCATGTTTGCCATCTCTTGGAGTGACCTCCATGGAAAAGTCTACAGGTATACTGTAAATGCCATACATCACCTTAAGAACCCTTCTGGCATGGGGAAATAAATAATAATATATATCATCATATCAACCTGTTTAGCACAGGGAAATACTTTAAAGACTTCCAATCCTCTCATCTATTTCTTGATCCTTTTTTGCCAATTTTTCAGGCATGGCACTGTTCTTCCCTTTGTGAAGTGCAGTAGAGTTACTCCGTCCACAAATACTAGACAGACCTCTGATATTCAGAAACAATATACATCAAGCATCGAGAGCTGGGGTGTTCAAACAACAGGGGGTTATCATGACCTTCATTCCAAGCTCATGACATTTGACTTCCAGAGGCATTTTGGCAGACAGAACCTAGTAGGTCATAAAATGCTGGACGATGATCTGAGGTCTGATCAAGGAAGGCAATCTGTATGTTCTTAAGTTGCAACTTCACTCCTGAGTTATGGTTTCCATACTTGTCCACACTTCTTTTCTTTGATGTTCTGTAAAAAAGCAAGAAGTGCAAATAATGGCCAGACAAACCTTCTTCCAAAGGTAACCCATTGCACCAGGCTGCAGTCCATGTCATAATTCTCAATTGGTCAGTTTGGGTATTTTTCTTTCCCTTAGGAATTCAATACTTCTAAAACCCCTGTATTTCACCTGTCAATGCTCATCTTTTACAAATCTAATGGCCTTCTGGCTACAGAAGAACCCAGAATCTGAGAACAAAATTGCTATTAGCATAATGGATTTCTGAAAGCCAATGTGGTGTAATGGATAGAGTGTCAGACAAAGCTTCAGCAGACCCGGATTCAAATTCCTGCTTAGTCATGGATACTCACTGGGGAACTGCAATATTAAACCACTTTTGTACCATTTGTACAGAGCCTCGTGGCATGGTGGTTAAACTGCAGTACTACAGGCAAAGCTCAAGTTCAATCCCAGGAAGCCATCTTGGGGTTCGCTCAGCCTTCCATCCTTCCAAGGTCAGTAAATTGACTCACTTGCAGGGAGAGCAATGTGTAGCCTGCATGGTAAATTGTAAACTGCCCAGAGAGTACTGTAAGCACTATGGGGTGGTGTGCAAGCAACACACTTTGCTTTTTAACCACCTCATGTACCTAAAAATAACTACAATATGTGTTATGTTTCATGAAGTCACATTCAACCTATAGCAATCCAAATAGGATTTTCAAAGTAAGCGAGATGTTGAAGGAGTGATTTTATTAGTATCACCAACCCTTTCCAGTGTGTTTCCATAGTCAAGTGAGGATTTAAATCAAATTCTTCTGAGACATAGTCTGTCACTCTACCTACTACACCACACTAGATACTCACAAACCCTACTAAGGTCATAAATTGGAAGCGACTAGATGGCCCATCTAGACCAGATGGATGGGACGTGGTGGCGCTGTGGGCTAAACCGCAGAAGCCTGTGCTGCAGGGTCAGAAGACCAGCAGTCGTAAGATCGAATCCACACAACGGAGTGAGCTCCCATTGCTTTGTCCCAGCTCCTCACCAACCTAGCAGTTCGAAAGCATGTAAATGCGAGTAGGTAAATAGGTACCATCTCGGTGGGAAGGTAAAACGGCGTTCCCTAGTCACGCTAGCCACGTGACAACGGAAACTGTCTTCGGACAGGCGCTGGCTCTATGGCTTGAAAAGCGGGATGAGCGCCGCCACCTAGAGTCGGACATGACTGGACTAAAAAAAATGTCAAGGGGAACCTTTACCTTTACCTTACCTAGATGGCCCATAGTACTAACAGCATAAAGGACTTCTACCAAAATCAATATGTGTTTCCCTATTGAGAAACACTATGAGATTTGTTTAGAGTTTCTAGTCTGCTTATTATTTAATTGACAAACAAAAACGAGAGTACATTTCTTGGCAGAGTCAATAACGAGGGAAATAGATCTTTCCATCACACCATGTTCCTCTTATGCTGGCCAAGCATGCAAAGGCTTTCTGAAGAATGGCTGTTGAGAAAATATCTCACACAGAAGCCCCATTTAGCAAGCATACAGATGAGAGGAGCGTCTAATCTCAATTTCTGGGATCCCTTCCAGCCTCTAAGAGACACAGAGTTTGCATAGTTGGGATTCATGGAAAGATCTGCCTTCAAGCTTCTCAAGGCTCAAGGCAACCCCAAACCATTGGAAACTTGAAACCAAGTGCTTCAATCTTCTCCACGCTATGTAGGTATGAGGTAAGAAGGAACTCACTGCCAAGGAATGCTCCTTACATACAAAAAGTCCCATCTTGAATCTCTGGAAATAAGTCCTGGCTCAAAATCTGGAGAGCCATTGCCAGTCTATGAGCCAGACAGACCAATGTCCAACCTGGTATAAGGCAACTTCCTGTAGAGGTGGGCTGGGCACCATGCAGACCAAATGTGACTTCCTCCAACCTCCCCCCCCCGAGTTCACCAGCACTTGTATATAGCCAAAATATTTTAAATTTTTAAAAATATACATTTTGACCTCAGAAAGTCCCCTTGCGCTCTTTAGGAGGTGTGGAGGCTATTCTGTCCTATTTCAGGGTGTGCATGTCCTTATCCTCAATGTTAAAAAACAAACTAACCAAATTTTTTGCTGGACCTGGAGTTGGAGCTTCTGAGACCTCAGGAGATTTCCCAGCCCTGCTGCAGAGATACCACAGCAAATTATGAAAGGGAATGGGAGAGACTGGTTATAAACAACCCAAATTTCCCCATACTTTTCTGTGCAAGTACTATACGGTTAGACTTCTACATTTGATTTCTAATATTCTGCAGTGCCAGGGGAAACCAAGTCACATCTGCAGCTGTGCATTGAAGTTATCACAGCACCTTATAGCCCTAGCATGCAGAATACTCCATATTCACATGCACTATCCTTCTTCACATATCGTTTGCATATTACCATTCAACAATGTGTTAACAGAAGTAGCTCATTGTTCTTAAAGACATACAAATAATTCAGTGTAAGCAAAATATGGCTCCCAAGGGCTCAAGGGCAGGCTCCAGCTCCCCTGTCATCCGGTACCTCCATATTCACACAGCCAAAATTTACTTTGACTTTTTAAAGGACTAAAAAAACACCCTCTTTTCCCTCTGGGGGGGCGAGAGGAGTAACTTTGCCATATTTCAAGAGGCAAATTTGAGAATCATCATGGCCCCCAATTTTTCTTTTGGCACAGAAAAGCACAAGGTAGCTTACAAAAATCAGGGGGTGTGGGGTCACAGCCCTCCAAGGTCCAAAAAGGTTATGTATATCACCCAGACCCCCAGAGCTTTTTTTAAAATCAGGGGACAGCAATGAAAGAAACGCAGCAACTGAACACGTGAATCTATCCCTAATTTCACCATTACATTCATATGAGGAAAATATATGCAGAAGTGGCTAAACTTCCAACGCATAAGGCAGATTCATGCTCTCAGAAAGGAGAAGCATTAAAACCTCCTCTTTGCCGGTCATGGCTTGTGAATCTAAGATATCTTGCAACCTTAGTATGACTCCTATTCAGAATCAAACTGACCTAACATTCAGCTACAAAAGGTCTTGGGAAACCTTAACCCAGGAACATTTTTAGTCTTCAACAGCCACATTTTGTTAAAAAAAATTGCACTGAGCTAGACTCACACCATTATCTTTACACCATTATCACCTGAAGAAGAATAAATAATGTCCCCCAGTTTTATCAGTTGCAATATATATAGAGTTGGGTTTGTTTGGGGAAGGGGAGCAGATTAAAGAAGTTAATGGCTGGGAGAAAAGAACAGTCCTATGCTATTTTTTTTCAGCCAGCCACAATGCTGAGAGGGAGAAGTGACCCCTCAAGAAATATAAAACATGTGCATTCAACCCCAATACTACCGCTAACCTTTGCTTGCGTTCTCATGTGACCAGAAATTACAGCCCTTGTAATACAAGATGTTCTTATTTTTTTAATTACCCTGATGGATGGGAGTTAAAGACATGCATACTTTATTAAGATGTATGCTTTTAATGGTCTGCAGGCCACACCATCAGATTCAGCTGGGCTGCAATTCACTGAAACAGAACTCCAGAGTTTTTCTGATATCACAAGACTTTTTGTTGTTTTTGACGCAACGGACTAACACAGCTTTTCAGAAAACACGAACACACCAGTGTAGTTCATTAGGAGCACTGACCTCTTCCTCCTTTTGCTTGAGCATTTCAGAGACTATCATTTATCATAAAGTTCATCACAGGTTCTCTTTACCAATGCTAGCTGCCATATCCCTGCAGTTGACTCTCATTTCATTATCTAAATTTGCAGCAAGCTAATCAGATGACTTCAGGGTTTTACCGGTGACGGTGGCTCATACAGTACTCTGGATATCCTCAAAAGGGGCATATTACAAAAGTGCAAAACTTTATTCTAAAAAAGGAAACAAACTAGGAAAGAAAAACTTTGCATGTATTCTTTTCCCTCTGCAGATCTGATTTGGTTCTAACTTGGTAGGAAAAATAACTTTTCCTGCAAATAAACAAACTGCATAGTTTTTCCTTTTTCAGCAAGAAAGAGTTATCCTATAATACTTCAGCATTTAGGGTCTTGAATGCCTAATAGGTAAGGACCCTGTCAGGCATTATTTTATAAAATGCAATGTCAAAATATAGTTCTGCTTAACCATTTGCAGTATTTACTCTCCTTTTTTATACCACAGGCCCTGAAGTACTGATCTACTGCATACAAACTAGGCAACATTTTCTTCTTTACTATAAAGCAGGACAAGCAAGCCACCTGTATTCCATTTGCCAAAGATTTACAAAAAGCAAAGTGCAAAAGTGCATTGACTGAAGTGCAAAACTGTACTGCCAAAGTATGGGGAAAAATAAACTGTATGTTTTAAAATATCCAGCCTAGTTAAATGAAGAGACTTTCTCATCCATGGCAAGAGCAAACAAAAACAGCCAAACAAGCTCACTTCTCCTGATCGTATCCTTTCTGGTGTTAGTTACTCACTTCAACACACATGTACATAGAGGTTTGGGATGAAAATCAATTCAAGTTATGACCCTTTATCCTGTTTGCAAAAATAAAATAATATAGGAGCACCCTCTTTTCCCAATTACTTTTTTGCAGGTCCCTTGTTATTCTTTTATTGTGATTGATCTTTTGTCATTCTGAAGGGTTTCTTTGGTGCCTTAAAGAGGACAGCAGTGCTAAAGGAAGCCAGGGCAAGCCCAAGGCAGTGGAGGAGGTGGCAACATCAGCAGCAACTCTGCCTCCTTGTTTTGCTTAGATGAAATGGATCCAGCTTTCTTCACATTCTCTGGGCATTTTCAGTGGATGCTCCCGATATCTAAGACTGTAGTTTTCCCCTTGATTGTTATCCCAATACTCTTTTCCGTTGACTCGATACAACACTGCAAACTCAACCACGGAGCTCAGGTGGAGGAGAAACGGGGGCACAGGAAGGAAGAAGACGAAGACATCCATTGAATCCTGCCCATCTGTGCCAGGGACATGGCTGTGCCACTGGGCCATGACTTCATGCTGACTCCTCCACTGGTTGAAGGTGTAGCGCACAGCCACCTCCTTCTCAAAGGCTACATTCATCACTCTAACAGTGCCACTCAGGCCTAGATCTGAGTTGGTGACTCGTTCGAGGCACACTTGGTGCTGTTTCAGGCAGCTGAGGAAGGTCTCACAGTCAGCAGGCTGTTGGAAATCAGGCACCAGGCACTGCATGGTGAATTCAAGGTCCAGCCGTTTGCAGCAAAGGTCAGAATTGATGGACAGCCGCGAGAGAACATGCAGAGGAATAGAGGGATCCTCCCCAGCTTGGAATACTTTCACTTCAGCCAGCTCCAAGCCCAACGCATCTGCAAACCGGACCCGGTTCCCACCGGAACTGCACCCTGGGAGACGACATGATGCCACCATGCTCCTCCTCCTCTCTGGTGAACTGGGCAAAGATCTAGCCCGCCGGCGCATGATGGGCCTGAGATGCGGGTCACAAGTAGGAGCTGTGATGTTCTGGGCATTTCTGTACTCCATCTTTGCACCAACTGAGATGTTCAGAAGATTGGAGCTGCTGGTGGTGTGCGGTGGCTGATGCTTCCTTGGTTCTGCCGGCCTGGCTTCCCCATCCCGCAACATGTTCTGATAGAGATTGGAGAGGTAGCTGGTACTCCTCTTTGGGGCCCTCAGCACTGTTTGCTCTTGAAGGCCAGAGCCTTGAGAAGACATGGTAACTCTTGATGACAACTTCTGTTGAGACATGGCAGGCAAGGCTCACGGGTGGTGGGAAGGGAAGCAGTGATTGGCAAAAACGGAGGTTTCCTTCTACAACTTTTCCTAGAGCAACTGAACGCTTTGTGACCGACAACACTAGACAGAATTTGTGACCAGCTTAAGTTAAGATGCTCCAGCATCCAGGACGAGTCTGATGGGGGTGTTGTAGGATGCAGGATGCGTTGGTTCAGAAGACAGGATAGGACCAGCTGGAATCTGATGCCATAGGAGTCAGGGTTAAGGTGAGTCAAATGCTATAGGATCCAGGAAGACGATGCTGACCAATGGATGTTTCAAGGCTGTCGCAGAGGCTACAAGGAGTATCAAGACTATCTGACGGTATGCTGGAGGCCGGAGTGCTGTCACACAAACTGGCCACAGACTGGAGGCTGTCCAGTTGGATGCTGGAGGTCTCAAGGCTATCAGAGAGGCTGAAGGCAGGCTGGAGGTTGTCGCTACAGACAGGAAGGGACTCAAGGCTGTCCTGCTGATTGCGGGTGTCCCAAAGGAGACTATAGGATGGTGGTAGGTTCTCGCAGTCCCACCTGGTGAGGGAATTGAGGCTGTCACTTTGGATGCTGCTGGAGGAATCCAGAATGCTGCCCAGGCCGGGAGGCGTTCGGAGGCTGTCGGGCTGGGCGGAGAGGGAATCGAGGCTGTCGGAGATGCTGGTGGGAGTTTGGAGGGCTTCTCCTTGGATGGGGGGAGCCCTTAGGCTGTCAGATTCGGTGGTGGTGGAAGATGGAAGACTCAAACTATGGCAATGGTTAGAGGAAGTGGAATCCGCGTTTGGAGGCTCGGGGCCCCACATTCAGCTGCGCTCGGGCTGTTTCTTCCACCCTCCAGGTGTGGATTTCAGCAGGTTCTTTTTGCCCCCTCTCTTTTTTTGCAATTTTTTGCTCTTCGCCGATTTTCAGCTGTAAGCGCAAGAAAGAGCACAACCCCCCGGGGCAGACACGTCCCTTCGCCTCCCGCCTGATCAACCGCTGAGCAAAGAAACGGTAACAAACCAGGGTCGTCTGCAACCCGGCGGGACGCGGTCGCACATCCTCTGCGAGACCGCCCGGGCAAACTACCGACGCGCGGCAGCCCCCGCCTCGCCCTCTATCTCCCTTGCAAATAGGCAGCGGCAGCGGCCACCACCCCCTAGCCCAGCCTCTGCGCGTGCGCAACAGCCGGAAGCCGCGCCTGCGCAAAGGGATCAGTAGAAGCCAACGACGCCCTGCCCTCCCGCCCGGAGTGCCTCCGGTAAAGTCATTGGAACGCTTGGACTGCAAAAAAGGTTCTCCCGGACCTCCCCTCCCCCGTCCCCACATCCGCGGTGGGAGAAAGGAACGGACCAAGTTAGGGGGCAAGACGAGGAGGAGGAGGCAAAAGGGTTACAAGTGGGAGAAAAAAGCAGAAAAACGGATTTGAGCGATCCTGCAAAGGGGAGAACAGATGCGTTCCTATGGCGCACCCCCTTTTTGGCTATTATAATTTTATTTTTTGGCAAGGGCCAGTCCTTCTCGTTCTCTGCTGCAACGGCATATGGAGATAATTGCTTAAAAAAAAAAAGAGGCTCAGATGACGATCGTGGTGAATGTGTCAAAAGGAGACCAAAAATGGGGGAATTTAGCATAGGATGTGTTCCTAAGGTTGCACCCCAGCTGCAGGTTAATCCAAATAAAGCGTGTAGCACTTTAAGCACCGACAGCTTTTATTCGGCCGACGCTTTCTTGGGACTTTCGGTCGCTTTATTCGTTTGCTTTATTTGCATGCCATCAGGGCACCCTTCGGATGCGTGAATGGGGCTAAAGTGCAGGGAAGCTTATGCTAACTTTTGTCAGTTTTTCCGGGGCAACAAAACTCTCTATTGCTTTCGTTCCGGCCAAAGCTTGGAAATGTTACTTGGATGGACGACGATTCCGGGAATTCCCCCATTGCTCTTTTCCGCTTAGTTTAGGGTAGAAAGGGAAGGAGCAGAAGACCGAGCAGTAAGCTGACAGGCCGAAGAATTGATGCTTTTGAATTGTGATGCTGGAGGAGACTCTTGAGAGTCCCCTAGACTGCAAGGAGAACAAACCTATCCATTCTGAAGGAAATCAACCCTGAGTGCTCACTGGAAGGACAGATCCTGAAGCTGAGGCTCCAGTCCTTTGGCCATCTGATGAGAAGACTCCCTGGAAAAGTGTGAAGGCAGGAGGAGAAAGGGGACGACAGAGGACGAGACAGAGGACGAGAAGGTTGGAGAGTGTCATCGAAGCTACCAACATGAATTTGACGAAACTCCCAGAGGCAGTGGAAGACAAGAGGGCCTAATGGGCTCTGATCCATGGGATCACGAAGAGCTGGACACAACGTAACGACTAAACAACAATTTTGGATCTCAGCTGTAGTTCTAATGTTAAAGCCACAGACACATCCTTGTTCAGGGCCTTTGGTACAACGGGCGCAAGGTGCAATTTTCTGCGCCTCTCCTTTGGAGCAAGACACCAGATTCGGATTGCACACTCAGATTATTAATCCCTCAAATTCTCTCACATGAATGCTGCCCTCCCACTTTACCACTTTTCCTTGTTGATACTGGGTGCTTTAACTGATCTCAGTAATTATGCCTTCCCAAGCCCAGGAGATTTGTAAAAGCAATTATATTGCTTTCAATTAATGTACACCAGCAGGGATGGTAGTATGAAAACACTTTTTTTAAAAAGCGATTACCTATGTGAAGAAATGCCACTCTGTATTTCACTCTGCAGGAAAATGTTTTCCCAAATCAATTTGCCAGAGAAGGGATGCTGCAAGGATTGGTCGGTTTGTTTAACAGTGTTATCCTGACCTATGTGTTAATGCTACTAAGGGGTTTATCAGACCTAGGCTGCCAATATTTTAAGGAGCACTTGAAACCAGCCATGTCTTTTAACAACAGCTCAGTGTTCTGGCGCCAGCAATGTGGGTCTGAATATAACTAAAAATGGCTCCTGTGGATTTCAGATGCTGTAAATAGCACAAGAGCAGGCCAAGATTTTTTCAGCCCTGCTCATTTGGCTGGCTTACAAATCTCTCCAAAACCATGGACATGTTTAGCCAGAAAAAGATGATTTAGAGGTGATATGACAGCCATCATCAAATACCTTATAGTGATCACATGGAAGATGGAGCAGGTTTTTTCCCCTCTTGCTCCAGAAGGTAAAATCATAATGGATTCAGATTAAAAGTAAGTAGATTTTGACCAAATAGGGAAGAATGGCCTGATGGTTACCACTGTCCAGCAGAATTTACTGTCTTAGAAGATGGTTCTGTCTAGAAGCCGCCTAGAGTGGTCGAAATGAGGCGGGGTATAAATAGAATAAATAAATTAAATAAATAAATAAATAAAAATGGTGGACTTTCCTTCACTGGAGATTTATAAACAGGCTAAATGGCCATCTGTCAGGGATGCTTCAGCTGTGGATTGTTGGCAGGAGACTAGACCAGATAAGTCTTGGGTTCCCTTCCGACTGTAGTATGATTTCAAGATTAAATAGGTCATCGTCCTTGCATGTCACCTCTTTTAAAATCAGCATCAACCTGAGATTCTATTTGTCTCTACTAATTTGAAAAGTTAACTATTCTTTTCAACATACAGTAAAAGTGTACATGTCTGGTTTATGACAAGTCACAGTGATGATCCTACTGTTGTATTGTTGACCTGGGCAGGCAATAGCTCCAGAGTTTCAAACAGGAGTCTTACTAACTCTCCCTGGACACTGAAGCTAGTATTTTCTACGTGTTGATGAAGCTTCCAAGTTTATGCCACCTTGAATACAAAAAGCTGCCTTCAGAAGTTTTGCCTCTTCTTTGGCTAACTTTACAGGGCTAAAATGTTAACCTATTACCTTTGAAGGAAAGCTTTTCCTGGACTTCATAAAGATTTATTTATGACTGGGTAAATACACAGCTGTTTCGACCTATGGCCAGTGTCTACAATCTACACTATGTACTTCTGTGTCATTTGTATATTGATTAATCAGTGATGAGCAATAGGACTGGAGGTCTTGCAGTTCATGTCGATGCGACGAAGTGTGAGTTTCACACAGCCTTCCTGTGAAGCTGCACAGTACTTTTGACAATATTCAAAAGAATGTGCTGGATGTTGCATCCATATAAATTATAATAAGTATGTGTCATCAATTTCAATCATGAACTTTCCCAGGATTTTCTAGGTTTAACCTTTTCAGGAGTGGTTTATCAGTCTTTTTTTCTGGTGCTGTGCAGCATGTCCAAGGCCAAACAGATGACAGGGCACATAAACCCCATCAATCACATGTTACAGGCAATTTTGGCCAATCCCTCTAGGAATTAAAGTGGAGATCTGAACTCCTTGCCCTGGGCATCTTAGCCAGGCATTCCAACCCCACAAGCTGTAACCAGCTCTCACCTTCTCAGATGCAACCGAAAGAAAAATTGCTACTCCTTGTTTTATGGAATGGGAAGGCAGAGCTTGGCCACCTTAATTTTGGGGGCTGCAACCCCTAGAATCACCCAATCAGCATGGACCTTGGCCATGCTGGATGGGGAATCCTTGGAATTATTCTCCCGAAAGAGTAACGCTGTCAAGCTCTGGGCTGACACACTCCCTCTGGTCTCCTGGGCATAAGCTATTTGGGGCTTTACAGTGAGTATCATAACATTTTGTGTCGTGCCTGAAAATAAAGGGGCAACCAGTACCCATGGGTACACAGCCACTAACTTTAATACCAGTGTGTCCTGCGCTGAAACTTCTGAAGACTCTGCTAAGGTACCTCATGCACAGCATGGTGCAGTAGTTATATTCTGTGTGTGATGTGTCCTCATAGCTGGGTCTGGGGCAGGTTGGCCTTGGGTGGGCAATTGGCACCCATTAACTCTACCAAAGAACTATTGTATTTTTCCCGTGTATAAGACACCTCCATGTATAAGACGCCCCCACTTTCTAACCCAAAATTAAGAAATCTAAGTGGGACTTAGAAGAGTAGGGGGAAAGGGATCAAAGCACTGCAAGATCACTTTGATCCCTGCTTTCTCCCACGACTGCATGATCGTTTTGATCTCTTTCCCCCTTATACAGCCATGGGATTGCTTTGATCCTTTCCCACTACACTTGCTAAGCCCCATGGGACTTAGTAAGCAGAGGGGAAAGCAAGGATCTGCAGTGCTTTGATGCCTGCTTTCCTTTTGCTAAGGCTTAGCAAGTGGAGGGGAAAGCAGCGATCAAAGCCCTGCAGGATCACTTTGATCCCTGCTTTCTCCTCCACTTCCATGTATAAGATGACCCTCAATTTTTAGTCTAAAAATTTTAGACAAAAGCATAGTCTTAATATGTGGGAAAATACGGTACTCCTGGTACAAGTAAACACATTCATTTATTTCCATGTCTTTACAACCCAAGTCCAACATGTCAACCACTGCATTGTCCTTTGCCAGTTCAACGTTTGTGTCAGCTCAATCGGGGGGGGGGGGAAGGGAAATGGAGCAGGCTTCAACATTGCAGGGTGGGGCAGTTTCCAGGAACAGCCATTCACTTGTTCTTTTTGCTGGGGAAAATCATGCAAGGACTACATGGGGGTCCAAGACTGCACTTCACCCACCCATGGGCCAAACTGTGCTTCCTCTCCCTTTGATAACCTCATGGCCACTCACGGTGGTAGCCAAGTGTGATTTCTGCCAAGGAGGCTAGGAAACAAACTTGGCAAACGGAACCCTTGCTGGATTTTCTCCTTGGGAGGCAGAGGGCAACCCCTCCAATGACCTTAATCCTGTGGCCAACAGTGGAGGCTAGATCGTACCTCCCTTCAATACTGTACTCTTAGAGCTTGGGAAAATGTCCCCTTTTTGGACCCTAGAGCTGCCCTTTTCCAAGTCCTGTGTAATTCCAAGACAAAAAATAATTTGCAATTTGGGCAACCAAGTCTGATAACCCCTTTTGGGG